>NC_084548.2:43405000-43550000 GCF_033978685.3 Nerophis lumbriciformis | reverse complement strand
TTTTTGTTATAATTAACAATTTTGTCATTAGTTTAGCTTTTTAATATTTTATGTTTATAATACTGTCCTAAGTGAACAAAATATTAAGATGTACGAGTTATGGTATAAATGATCAGACTGTTAAGCAAGTCTGCAACAAATACACCAAACTAAGCAAACTTTGATTTAACAATGAAAAACTATAACTACAAAAAAGACACATGTAATGATTCTAATGTGGGAAAGATTTACAGGAGGATTAGGATCACTTTAATTTAGAAGGTTACCCACTTTTCTTCCCTGCCCTATTTCCTCTTATATAATGGATTAGGAACTCTTGACCAGGGGTTTGACTGGATAAAAATCTTTAAATACGTTTTCAAATAACGCAACTGTTCACATGTAAATAATCATAAGAACTTATCTGCAAAAACTCAAGTTTACTGTGTCATTTTTAAATACAATAGAGTTCCTAGCACATAAATAATACCTTAGATAAGACCTAAAACAGCAAATATATGCAACAATCAGTACAGTACTTCCAGCACTTATTTCAGCCTTATTCATTTCCAGTAATGACATAATGTGCAGTGAGAGCACAGAGACGAGGACGTTTGTGCATTAGCAGGCTGAAGAATGCAGGTAAAAGATAAAAAGATATAATATAAAACACCACTCATCAGGCACAGCAAACAATGACAACAACATCCATTGCTTCATTTCCAACAAGGCTCACCTGGAGACTTTATTGATGCAGATCTGCTCGGACTATCCTGTCGAAAGCTTGCAGCAGAGTGGACAGATAAGTCTGGCAGGGATGCAACATATACCTGGAGGAGGGAGGGGGGAGGGGGAGGGGTCAGGTGCTGCTGCGTCATCTGTGTTCATGCAGCTGCAGAATGAACACAAACACTTCTTACTTAGTGCTGAGAAGAGCATTCACATTGCAAAAACATGGTTAGTTATGGAATCGTTTTAATAACTTCATAGCGCTGGCTTGCATGGGATCCATGGGGTTGCTATGATGGGTTGCTATGATTTTGTGCATCATTTACACGCAGTTTCCGAGGGACTGTCGTTGATAGTTCACAGACACTCTGATTGGCACAATGTGTTTTTAGGGCGACTTTCAAAGCTTTGACTGCAGGCAGCGTGAAGAAGACTTGAGAATTTCATAAGCGACAGACTGGCTCATCGGGTTGCCATGGATACTGGGTCAAGAAGATGCCACGGTCATCTCCCGTTTCTGTTTTTTTTTTAGAGGCAGAATGCACTAAAGTACTCTCCAATCAGGCAAGGAAACGGCAGCTCCAGTAATGAGAATGTCAGGTTGCATGATGGAACACCCGCACTTCTCGCACCAAACAACAAACACACACTGTGTATAGCTACTACAACTCAATTGTCTTACTTTAAACACAAACCAATGCATGGTACCCAAAAAGGGTGTGATGGGGCTGTACAGCACAACCAATATGCAGATTTTAGAGCACAAATATGGACTCAAACAGCTTGTCCCAAGTACCTGTTTTGGACAATACATCTACAATACCTCATTTCATGAGCAGGTTCTCAAAGGACAATACTATGGAGAGAAAAAAAAAACTTGATTTCAGAATAGTCAGTGTAGTTTTTACAGCAGTTGACATGTACTATCCACTGAAATTGACTCATTGCAGCCATTATTTTCTAAATAGCTAAAAATGTGAGTACCAAGATAATTGTCTTCAGTCAAGCGTAGTTGTAGCATCATGAGTGGGGACCTGCGAACAAGTTTCCAGAGCTGAACCCATGCATTAAGACGTATACTTGCTGTAATGTTTCACTACTTGGGTGTGCACCTGCAATGAAGGTCAAAACAATTGTGTTACTCAACAATACTGAATCTCAGAGGAAGAACATTATTGATTTTCAGATTCCAGTAAGCGTGTACCGATTGTAGCAACATGAGGCTGTGCATTATTATGCTGCAGCATGAGGTAATGGCGGTGGATGAATGGTAGGACATTGGGCCTCATGGATCACGTCATTTTACTATGACCAGCCGAAGTGCACTAGTCATTTTGTCTAATCAGTATCTTGATACGCCACACCTCTTAGGTCGATGTATTACTGCGACAAAGAAGTGCTCACTAACAGATTTAAGGATATATCAACAATATTTCACTGAAATAGATAGACCTTTTGTGTATGAGTACAAATTAAACATTTTACTAACTTTTGAGTTCAGCTTGTGAAAAATAGGAGCAAATACAAGGTGGTGGTGTTGGTTTTAGTTCCATGTAGATTTCATCTACATTGATACCTCAACCAGAGAGTGTTTTTAGATAAGAGCTGTAACTCGGCTCATTTTTTTATGTTTGAAGTTGCAAACAAAAATTTTAGTGACAAGCATCCCAGTCATTAGTTGGCGTGTAGAAATGTCACTCACAAGCAATAGCTTATACAGTAGCTAGAGATCAACATAACTTTGTTTTCCAAACATGGACAATGCTGGGAAGAAGTAGATGATATTCATTGTTTATTTTATTTTTTCAAAAACATGGAATTGGCCACTCAATTATCATTGCTCCTCTGCACCATACTGAAGCAGAATAAGTCCAACGCCAGCCAGGGATAATACAATTATATCTAAACAGCAGACATCTATGCATGAAAATGAGAAAGCCGAGATACCACTCTCCATAAATACTGTCCATTGTTATTGCATTACTTAATACAACTACTGTTGTTGTTAGTGTTACATTCTATTATATTGTTTTTATATGGGAGACGTTAATATGCGATACAAGTGTTTTTAGTTAAGAGCTCTGTCACAGAACCAATTAATGTCGTGAGTTGAGGTACTACTGTATTGCTTTAATTTCTAATCAGTAATCACCTTACAGAAACCTCACATACTGTCGACCTGTACATTTGCCCTAATTTCAATTTTAGGGCTCAAATGTTAAATCACTACTGCAGTTGTGTGCTTCTTACAGTATTGTGCTCCTCGACATACTACAGTGATACCAAGCCTTCAACAACAATCTGGGTTTAAAAACATCCAGACAAAGGAAGTTATTTTGGTGTCCAGCAAGTTACGTAAGTTGATTTAATTGATGCTAAACCTGCTCAATGGTCACATAACCGCAGATTAAAGTTGGTGCATCGCCTGCAGGACGGCAGTGTCCCTCGTTTGAACGCAATTGAGATTAGGTAAAGCATTTAATTCATACATTAAATTAGTACAAATAAATCTAATTCTAGTGCATAAACAGGTAGTTTGTGTTGCTTTAAGGGGGATTTTTAAAATTCTAAAACAACCTGAAATACTTTGTGGTGCTATTTCGGGTTGTTGACATCTGCTCATTCGACCTAAGAGATCTGTAACAAAAATGTGATTATTTCAGCTGTATTACATTTTTTAGTGTTCATCGGTTTGTCTCCGTCTAGATCATGGTTGTCAAACTTAATTTAGCTCATGGGCCGCATGGAGGAAAATCTATACCCACATGAGTGGAGGAAAATCTATACCCACATGAGCCAGATTGGTAAAATCATGGCATAACAACTTAAAAATACAACTACGATAACTTCAGATTGTTCCCTTTGTTTTACTTCAGCCCAAAATAGAACAAGCACATTCTGAAAATGTACATGTCACAAATAATCCTTTTGACAAAATTGGTGCGGTTTCAAAAACACCATGAAGAACAAGAATTTAGACTTAATCTCAGTGTATCTACAAATCAATTAAACTTTAAGTCACAGCCCATCTAGGATTGAACAAAAAACAAAGTAAAGCTTAAATAAAAACTATGTATCAACTACCTCATTTGTCATTTCCACATAATAATCCTGTAATAAATCTACAAACCATATAAACTGAGGTAGAAACTTCAAGAGGGTTGAGTTACTCCCTGCCTTCTAGGCATCACTGTTTATCGTTAGAAAAATAAAAGCTGTGCAATGTGTGAAAAATTTCAACAAACCAAAAATAAAAACTTAAGACTGACAGTATTGTAGTAAATCACACACTGTTCACTTTCTTTACATTTGCACAGAAGACATTAGTTTTCACAGAACTGTATCAATGTGCAGTGTCTCATGCAGCATTGTAAGTGGGGTTACCAATTGTTTATTTTACTCCTGTTTGTTTAAGGTTGGGTCGAGGGGGAGGAGTCGCAGCCCCGCTTTACCGTGTACCTCTTGCTTGGTATACTTGCTCGCTCCGGTATAAACTATTGGCTTGCCTAACAGAATTTTTATTGCGACATCCAATGGACATATTTGAAACAGCAGATTCTTTAATTTAAAAATAATACTAAATTTTACACTTAGCAAACTCATCTCACGGGCCGGTTTTAACCTGCCGTTTGTTTGACATCCCTGGTCTAGACTAATATTTCCAATAGAAATATGAAACTTACAAAATCTGCTTTTTCTTTTCAATGAGTAATGAGTTGACAATTTCGTCTAACTGTGCAGGATGTGACATTTCTTTACGTAACTTGTTATGCCATGTGTGCTCCCTAGAGGTCAGAGGTTAGAATAGCAGCAGCAATCAACTGTGCATAAACAGTGAAAAACACACTCACTTATGCGTCAGGGGAAACTGTAGAGGACATTATCCCTTTCTCTCTCAGAACATATGAATTGCAAATTAATATTTTATCGCTCTGTTGGACATTTAGGGTTTTTAGTTGTTGACTGTAAACATTACAGCAGTTTGTTAAAAGCACAATTAACTGTGAGGCAAATGAGAAATTTGATATTGGCAAAGTGCATGAACTTTATTTGACATGCTGTACAAGCAGCAGCACAGTAAATAAAATATCCTGTAAGGCTCCTATTGACAATTGACTTGATTTTGGCCACTTTTCCAACATTTTGAAGTGAACAACATTCACAATGAGATTAAGTGATCTGCCACCAAAATGTCAACATCAAGGCAATCTGCCGTGTGCTGTTATGGATGAAATGTTCAGGAAATAATTAATTCACTATTCAAATGGTGATGTGAAATTTCCCCATTGTGGGATAAATAAAGACTATCCTATCCTAGTACTATAAAATCATTCTACACTAGTTCAAGTTACTGCCTTTTACTTCTCCCCACCCAGGTTTTGTTTATTATACAAAGTACCAAACAAAAAATGTGTTTTATCAGTGTGCAATAGGACAAGCAGAAAACTCATGAATATTTTCTAACTTTCCATCCCATCCATCTCCAAAGTCTGCAACAGTATGAAGTCTTGCTTTGCATGCTGCTTTGTCTTGGCACATTTACACAATAAATCCAGGTCAGGTCCCTCACTGTGCGATTATTATCTGTTGTTTGTTCAACAGTGCAGTGCATCAGCTATAATGACGAGGGTGGGGCTTGGCCTCAGGGCTGAGCCTCAGATCTGCCAGTTGATGTCTCCCTCTAGCGAGGAATCAAACTGATATTCATGGCTCACAAGTTTGTCTTTGATGCTTAAAGATGGGCCAACAGCAGTGGTGTGTCTTCTTTGGCTTTGCAATGTTTCAGGCTGTGTTTTTTTGCGTGGAAGACAGATTACTGCCAGTGAACCTGAGCTCCCACCTTGGAATGGCGCTTGGCCTCCATGACAGAGAGGACCTTTTGCTCTTGCATGTCCTTCAGCCTCTTCTCTTCTACAAAGGACACCAGAGAATCACGCATGTCCACCACTTCGATCATCTGCTGCAGGACACGTTCTTCTTCGGTTTGCTGCTCTGGTGTCTTGTCTGCCACACAAACACACAAAGTCATATTGAACTTAAACTTAAACATAGAACACATAATCTGTGCCATAGAAATACAAATATATAAATGCTAAAACAAGGAAAATATAAGGCTATCGTTGCATGAACTGCTTTTCAACTCAAAAAACAAAACATCAACATCGGAAACTGATGGCAACAAACATTCCTTGAAGCACCACATTAGAGCAGGTGCTGGTGCTCAGCGCTCTACATCAGAGGTGTCAAAATTGTTTTCATTAAGGGCTACATCGCACTTGTAACAGGGAATAATGTAAGAATATAAATGTATAAGCATTTGCCTCATATTACTCAATTGCCTATGCGTTTAAATATTCTATATTTTTTTTACGTACACTGTAAAAATAAAACTTAAAAACTGGCAGCTCGGTTGCCAGAATTTTACTGTAAAATTTACGGTGTTTTTTACAGCATATTACTGTAAATGGAAAAATAGTATCACTTTTTAAAAATAAATTCTTATAAATTAAATTCAGGCCACCAAGCTGCTAGTTTTCTTTACTGAAACATTTACTTTTATTTACAGTGTACAAATTGATGGATAACTTTAAAATGATAAGTCAAGTAGATATATATATATATATATATATATATATATATATATATATATATATATATATATATATATATATATATATATATATTTTTTTTTTTTTTTTTTTTTCATTTTAACAAAAAACAATGTTCGGCATGTATGAGCCTATATTTGTTGTATGCCGTACAAGTATTTTTTCTGTCAAAATGGAAAGAACACATATTAAGACACATTAAGACAAAGTGAAATACTTCATTGATGCATAATATTTTCAGGCTTTTTGCGGGCCCTGTAAAAAGATGTGGTTTCCCCGGGCCTTGGGTTTGCGCTACATGGTTGGGAAACTTATTGCATTTTCTGTATTACTTGTTCTCAATAGTGTCACAGATTAGCTGGAACCTATGACAGCGGATTTTGGGTCTGAGGTGAGACATTCTGTGGGCTGGTCACCAGTCAATCACAGGACAAACAACAATTAACACGCATATTCCAACATATGAAAAACTTTGAGTGGGAGAAAGGCAGTGTATGCAGAAAAAAACATGCATGCACAGATGAACATGCAAAATCTACACAGATCCAACAGATTTTAAACTCCAGTGGAAATTCAAACCAACAATTCAGGACTGTCAGACAGGTATGTTAACCATTACACTACTGTGCTTGTCACTTTAAGCACTAGTTAGGTAAACATCCATCCATCCATCCATCCATCTTCTTCCGCTTATCCGAGGTCGGCTCGCGGGGGCAGCAGCCTAAGCAGGGAAGCCCAGACTTCCCTCTCCCCAGCCACTTCGTCCAGCTCCTCCCTGGGGATCCCGAGGCGTTCCCAGGCCAGCCGGGAGACATAGTCTTCCCAACGTGTCCTGGGTCTTCCCCGTGGCCTCCTACCGGTCGGACGTGCCCTAAACACCTCCCGAGGGAGGCGATCGGGTGGCATCCTGACCAGATGCCCGAACCACCTCATCTGGCTCCTCTCGATGTGGAGGAGCAGCGGCTTTACTTTGAGCTCCCCCCGGATGACAGAGCTTCTCACCCTATCTCTAAGGGAGAGCCCTGCCACCCGGCGGAGGAAACTCATTTCGGCCGCTTGTACCCGTGATCTTGTCCTTTCGGTCATAACCCAAAGCTCATGACCATAGGTGAGGATGGGAACGTAGATCGACCGGTAAATTGAGAGCTTTGCCTTCCGCCTCAGCTCCTTCCGCATTACTGAAGATGCCGCACCGATCCGCCTGTCGATCTCACGATCCACTCTTCCCTCACTCGTGAACAAGACTCTGAGGTACTTGAACTCCTCCACTTGGGGCAGGGTCTCCTCCCCAACCCGAAGATGGCATTGCACCCTTTTCCGGGCGAGAACCATGGACTCGGACTTGGAGGTGCTGATTCTCATCCCAGTCGCTTCACACTCGGCTGAGAACCGATCCAGCGAGAGCTGAAGATCCTGGCCAGATGAAGCCATCAGGACCACATCATCTGCAAAAAGCAGAGACCTAATCCTGCAGCCACCAAACCGGATCCCCTCAACGCCTTGACTGCGCCTTGAAATTCTGTCCATAAAAGTTATGAACAGAATCGGTGACAAAGGGCAGCCTTGGCGGAGTCCAACCCTCACTGGAAACGTGTCCGACTTACTGCCGGCAATGCGGACCAAGCTCTGACACTGATCATACAGGGAGCGGACCGCCAAAATCAGACAGTCCGATACCCCATACTCTCTGAGCACTCCCCACAGGACTTCCCGAGGGACACGGTCGAATGCCTTCTCCAAGTCCACAAAGCACATGTAGACTGGTTGGGCAAACTCCCATGCACCCTCAAGGACCCTGCCGAGAGTATAGAGCTGGTCCACAGTTCCACGACCAGGACGAAAACCACACTGTTCCTCCTGAATCCGAGGTTCGACTATCCGGCGTAGCCTCCTCTCCAGTACACCTGAATAGACCTTACCGGGAAGGCTGAGGAGTGTGATCCCACGATAGTTAGAACACACCCTCCGGTTCCCCTTCTTAAAGAGAGGAACCACCACCCCGGTCTGCCAATCCAGAGGTACCGCCCCCAATGTCCACGCAATGCTGCAGTCTTGTCAACCAAGACAGCCCCACAGCATCCAGAGCCTTAAGGAACTCCGGGCGGATCTCATCCACCCCCGGGGCCTTGCCACCGAGGAGCTTTTTAACTACCTCAGCAACCTCATCCCCAGAAATAGAAGAGCCCACCACAGATTCCCAAGGCACTGCTTCCTCATAGGAAGACGTGTTGGTGGGATTGAGGAGGTCTTCGAAGTATTCCCTCCACCGATCCACAACATCCGCAGTCGAGGTCAGCAGAACACCATCCTCATCATACACGGTGTTGATAGTGCACTGCTTCCCCTTCCCGAGGCGGCGGATGGTGGTCCAGAATTGCTTCGAAGCCGTCCGGAAGTCGTTTTCCATGGCTTCCCCGAACTCCTCCCATGTCCGAGTTTTTGCCTCCGCAACCGCTGAAGCCGCACACCGCTTGGCCTGTCGGTACCTGTCCGCTGCCTCAGGAGTCCTATGAGCCAAAAGAACCCGATAGGACTCCTTCTTCAGCTTGACGGCATCCCTCACCGCCGGTGTCCACCAACGGGTTCTAGGATTACCGCCACGACAGGCACCAACTACCTTGCGGCCACAGCTCCAATCAGCTGCCTCGACAATAGAGGCAAGGAACATGGTCCACTCGGACTCAATGTCCAGCACCTCCCTCGTGACATGTTCAAAGTTCTTCCGGAGGTGGGAATTGAAACTCTCTCTGACAGGAGACTCTGCCAGACGTTCCCAGCAAACCCTCACAATGCGTTTGGGCCTGCCAGGTCTGTCCGGCATCCTACCCCACCATCGCAGCCAACTCACCACCAGGTGGTGATCGGTTGAAAGCTCCGCCCCTCTCTTCACCCGAGTGTCCAAAACATGAGGCCGCAAATCCGATGACACAACTACAAAGTCGATCATGGAACTGCGGCCTAGGGTGTCCTGGTGCCAAGTGCACATATGGACACCCTTATGTTCGAACATGGTGTTCATTATGGACAATCTGTGACGGGCACAAAAGTCCAATAACAAAACACCACTCGGGTTCAGATCGGGGCGGCCATTCTTCCCAATCACGCCTCTCCAGGTTTCACTGTCGCTGCCAACATGAGCATTGAAGTCCCCCAGTAGAACGAGGGAATCACCCGGGGGAGCACTCTCAAGTACTCCCTCGAGCGAATCCAAAAAGTGTGGGTACTCTGAGCTGCCGCTTGGCGCGTAAGCGCAAACCACAGTCAGGACCCGTCCCCCCACCCGAAGGCGGAGGGAAGCTACCCTCTCGTCCACCGGGTTGAACTCCAACGTGCAGGCTCTGAGCCGGGGGGCAACAAGAATTGCCACCCCAGCCCGTCGCCTCTCATTGCCGGCAACGCCAGAGTGGAAGAGAGTCCAGCCCCTCTCGAGAGAACTGGTTCCAGAGCCCTTGCTGTGCGTCGAAGTGAGTCCGACTATATCTAGCCGGAACTTCTCGACCTCGCGCACTAGCTCAGGCTCCTTCCCCCCCAGCGAGGTGACGTTCCACGTCCCAAGAGCTAGCTTCTGTAGCCGAGGATCGGACCGCCAAGTGCCCTGCCCTCGGCTTTCGCCCAGCTCACACTGCACCCGACCTCTATGGCCCCTGCAATGGGTGGTGAGCCCATTGGAGGGGGGACCCACGTTGCCTCTTCGGGCTGTGCCCGGCCGGGCCCCATGGGGACAGGCCCGGCCACCAGGCGCTCGCCATCGTGCCCCACCTCCGGGCCTGGCTCCAGAGGGGGGCCCCGGTGACCCGCGTCCGGGCGAGGGAAATCTGGGTCCTTTATTTTTATTCATCATGGAGGTCTTCGACCTGCTCTTTGTCTGATCCCTCACCTAGGACCAGTTTGTCTTGGGAGACCCTACCAGGGGGCATAAAGCCCCCGGACAACATAGCTCCTAGGATCATTGGGACACGCAAACTCCTCTACCACGGTAAGGTGGCAGCTCAGAGAGGAGTTAGGTAAACATATTGTCATATATAATTGTAGTATGCAAACATTCAAACAGTACACACCATTCAAATCTATGTATTTCCTCAGCTCCAAGTCCAACATGCTCTGTTTGTCTTCAAGTTCCAGCTGTCGAGACCTAAGAGAAGAAACAACAACAACATGGCCATGTCACATTATTGCTGTAACTGCAAAAAGCTGGCTCAGAAATTACACAAGCTGTTACCATGCAGAGAAAAAACAGTGTTTCTGGGTGAAAGTTAAGCAGATGTACTGTAATATTCCCTGTGCGGCTTCCTGTTTCTTCTATTCAGTTTGGGTGTAAACTTACGCCAGCATGAGGTCAGACTCCTCCGAGACCAACGCGTTCTTCTCATGGACCAGTTGGATCCACTGTTCGATCATGTCAGAGGAGCTGTCGTTGTCTAATGGTGTAAAATAACAAGATTGGGATGGATATTTTATATGTCTGCACCAGGACATAATGATCACCATTACAATAGAAAGTAGAACATTAATATATGTAATAATGGTTGGTTCTTACTAGCTTCTCCTCGCACAGTTTGTTCAAGCACAACACCTTTCTGCTCCAAATCTAGGAAAGTCGCTTCAATTTCTTCCAGTCTTCTTTGGATTGACTGGCCAAGAAAGCATACTTTATTTAGACAAACAGGCATCAATTAGAATACATGAAAATATCACAAACTGCGTTGAACCTAACGTGGCATCACACTCACCTGCGCTTGGCGCAATCGTTGTAACTCACTCGTCTTTGCCCGCCGCTCCAGTGTCCTCATCTTCATAACTTCCAACTTACCTGCCTCTGCAGGGTCTGATGATAATGCCTGAAGCTGGAATGTTGTTGTGAGTATTTCTGCTTGTGGCAATTTACATTTCTATGCTTACCTTTTCCTCCAATAAGTCAAAGTCATCCTGTTCAAACATATCATCTTCATCCTCGTCTCCATCAACATTCTCTTCAGAAGTGCTGTGAGCATGCCTGAATGTTGTTTCTGGAGGAAACATGCAATTAACATAAAAGCAAAACTTTTTTCTACCTTCTAAATGTCCTCAGCCTCACAGTCTTGACTCACCGACTCTCCCAGGTTGACTAACATGGACGCTGAGTCGAGTGCTGATCCTCGGTGAGGACAGATTCCAGGGAGAGAACTTGGATCGTGATTTGGGCTGCCCATTGGGTCCCTCTTTTTTTTTAAAGCAACGTCGGTTCCTTTTTTCCCGGAAGTGACCAGCTGTGCCCCCGCTCCAGTAGCCCTCCTCTTCTGGCCTCGGAGGACTCGTGCCTCCTGCTGTCACAGAGGAGGAGGAGCAGGACGATGAGCCTCCCCGGGTCTCGGAGTCAGAGTCTGTGTTGAAGGTCAGAAGATTTACCAGCTGGTCTTTTTCATCGTCTGTGAGCTTCAGTTTACGTAGCGACTGCTTAGGGCGTGAGTCAGGAGCTGGTTCAGGTATCTCTTGCTCTGGGGCTGAAGGCGGATTAATTTTAGGAGTTGTAGGAATGACAAGGTGAACTGTGCGAGGTTTTACTATTGGAGGAAAGGGTTGGGGGCTTGGCATGGGCTGTCGAGAGAGACGGGGTTTGGGGAGAGGGTACAGCGCTGCGGAATGTTCGTCAGTCTCAGCTTTTGCATGTTCGTCAGCAGGGGACAAATTTTCTTTGGAATCAGGTAGCTGCTGGTCCTGCCCTTCCGAATAAAATGACTGTGGAAGAACACTGTCCGTTGTGTGCTCATACTCCTCATCTGAGGGTGATGGTGTGGAGCCTTCGCTTGAAAGTCTGTTCTGTCCATTTTCTTTACTTTCCTATAAGAGAGACGGCATAAAAAAGCAAGCCGATAATTTACTTTCTACAGTAACTACTGTAGAAAGAGTTGTAGATGACAACGATGTATACTGCTGGATGTGTGGATATTCTTAAGTATTTCAATACACAAGTGAATACAAGCACATGTGCAGTTGTTCTATCTAGTGTAGAATGTAGAATAGCTATTAAACTATTACCAAAACATTTTTTAATTTGTGATATTGTGGAATGTGAAATATATACATTGGGCCAAGTTAAGTTCTTGTGTGATGTAAACATAGAAAATGTAAATATATTTCAAAAACAAACTGCAGTGCACATGGTAAAATTTAATCAACTCTAGTTCATGTAAAAAAATAACAAAGTGGTTACAAACAGATACAAGTTAATTAAAAAATGTCCCGAAGAAAATAATTCATATAATCAGCAACATATTTATGTCATACACAATGGAATCATGAGTCTAACAAAATGTCTCCTTGTACTCAATCTGCTAACTGATGTGAAGGAGTCAGCTGTTTGGGTTTGATGACAAAGTAATGATGGCGTAGAATGATACATAATGCATATGCTGTAACACAACACACATATCAGCAGAAAAATGTTTGCACCAATTCTACTGTGTTGCCCACCTTATATGAGGATATTCTAGCTGTATCTTCCAGTTCCTCCGAGTGCAGCTCACAGTAGAATCTCCCTAAGGGGATAGATATCACAAATAAACACAGAGTTGAAGTCATAAACGGGTGCATTTAAGTGTGCTAAAAAGGCAATGCCTGTGCCTATTCTGTTCTCTTTAATTAAATTAGTAGTATTGCCGTAAAAACAAAAATGGCGACGGTCGACACTGGCAAAATAGTTGAGTTTTTTGTCAAAAAAAATGAGGCGGAGGGAAAGCGAAGAAAACATGTGTGTTTTAGCTGCATCTCTGACTCTTGATCAAGTACCACTGAAAAAAATAAATCAACATGCAGTAGATTTTGCTTTGATAGCTGCACTGAAATTTCAAACTAGCAGAGCGGTGTCATGTAACATGTAGCATATTGTATTGTTCTTTGACCTTCTTTTGCAATGTCATTCAAAAGTCTGATTAGGGTAGCCCACCTGTGGCCTGATGGAAGGTGTAGTCTCCAAGTCGCAGCGTGATGCCACAGCGATGGCAGGTCAAGCAGCTGCGATGAAAGAACTTTCCCTCGGCACTGATGCGCTCAAGCACGTAGACTCTACGGCCACAGAAGCAGCACTCGTCACTGCTGGCCAGGGAAAGGGAAGCAGGTTCAGGCTCAGGCAGAAGTGCAGGTGGCGGACTGAGATCAAGGGGTGTGGGGGGCACCGTCTGAGGGAAGAGGTCAGGAGGAAGATGGAAGTTAAGTAGCAACAAAAAGAAGGTATCTACCAGTAGATCAGGAATGGCCTGGAAGCCATTTGCAGCTCGCAGCTAGTTTTATAATGGCCCCCGGCACATTCTAAAAATGGTTTACACAGGTGTCATAGTTTTGATGCCTTCAGTGACAATCTATAATGTAAATTGTCATGAAAATAAAAAAAACACATTGAAATGAGAAGGTACATTATATAAGTCTGATTAGTGCATACAAACTCACACTGTCCTCTTCTCCCATCTTTATCTTGTTTTCTGTTGCTTGCTGCTTACCAGCTGCCAGTTTCTCCTGCAGAGCAAATTATGTCTGTCAGCTATCATGTGATTATAATCATTTTAAAGACAAACACACACAGAGGAATAAACCATTGTCGTGACTAAGTAAATATTCCCTTGAAAAAATGTCCAAGCTTGAGTCACCACCTGCTCAAGAACTTAGAGCAAAGGTCCAGACAACACCCGGCAGCGTGCCAAAATGTTTCAACCTCACTTTATGGAACATTTTTGATGCTGTGTTGTCTTCAGCAACAGTGGGCGTACCTTGCGTCTTTGCAGAGAATTGTGCTTCAGTTTATTGAGGAAAAAGACAGCAGAGTGTGTCTGGGAGAAAGTCAGAGGCTTGGATGAAGGCAGGAAGCCTGTGGGCTCTGGAGCTAAAAGACAGGAAGAGAAGTAACCTATTAGGCAACTTACTTTTTATTTCACAACACATTCCCACGTTGACCTACTTGCAGTATTGGAAACCTGAATGTTATGTTAAATGTTGTGATTGCATCTAATGGTGTCAGAAACACCTTGCAAGTATGGACTAAAGCCTCTCATTTGCACCTCAAAATGAACACGACCACTTCACAGAAAAACTCCTAAGCTAAGGTTACCGGTGAATGGCGGCGCCCTGCTGCCTGCACATCCGATCCCAAGCAGAGCATCACAGCGGGTTGGGGATATATAACACCCCCACTTCAGGTCAGTCACAGCTTTAAAAATTCATGTGTATGAAGCACACATTCATCTTGCTCAAATTGCCATACAAATTCATCCTCAGAGATTGGAAAGAAAATCCTTATTTAGCGCAGATGCTCATCCTGTCAGCTCCTGACAAAACAGCTCCACACCAAGGGCTGGTTGAATGCAGGATAGAAGCAGCACCAACAGCTGAACACAGCACTTGTGCTCAATGAATTATGGGTAATGAGCTCTTAAAGAGACAGTGTACAAACTACACACGTTCCAGTGGGAGGATGACCGTTCTATGAGCATGTTAGCGACTGAGTTACATAACAGAGATGCTTCTGTCACCAACCACCTTCTTCAAAAATGCACAAGCATCAGCATTTACATCACTTATTTATTACAAACATTCCACACTGCATTTTTTATCATTTTGTTGAAACATAATATAACAAGACTGTACCGTGTTCCACATGATGATATTCAACCTGCAGCTTCAGTAAGAAACTGTAAGTGTGCATATGTATGTGTTACATGGTATTCAATGACAACAGCATGTGTTAAAGATAACTCTTTTAAACAGATTATTTTTAGCTAATGGTACCATGTGACAAAACATGAAATAAAGAGTTTGGAATATATTTTCTAACAAAAAATAGCCTACTCATTAGGGGTGTCCAAAGAAAATAGTTTTTCGAATGAATTGTAATTCTTATTTGTGATGATTCTTAAATCGATTAAAGAAAAATTCTGTCCTGTCCAGCCATTCAGGCAAATCATATTGTTGATTTAGATGCCCATATTTGCTGTACAGATTTACTTGACAAAATTGAAGTGTTGGATACTTCTGTTGTTGCCTTTTTGTATTTGACTTGATCAAATCTTTGGGTAGATTTTTATTAAACAAAAACAGTTTTTTTTAAGTAATACAGACGTTATCAGAACTGTTTATCTATTTTTAAGGAGGAATGTAGTTAATCACAGAACTGGCACCCAATGTTACTAAAAGAGTATTGCTTTTGAATCGAGAATCAATTCTGAATTGGATCGTTGCCTCCAAGAATCGAATCGAATCTTGTGGTGCCCAAAAATTCACAGCCTTACTACTCCTATAACGTGGATGACAGACACATGCATTTCGAAAAAATTTTGATGACTAAGATACAATAGTTTACCTGGTGTTGGCACAGTGAAGGCATCTTTAACCTGGGTGAGGTAGAGGACCATAGACAGTTTGTCAATCTGACCGCCGTTGGCAATGTCACTGGCAGACATGACAGGTGGAATGCCAAGTTCTTTCTCCAAGATACTGAAGGCCCGTTGGTGATTGTGGACAGAACTGGACATGTTTACTGAGTTCATGTCACTGTGTTGAGGAAATAAAGTTACAGAAAACTTGAGCTACTTTTAGCTGAAGGGTCAAAATAGCATTAAAAGTTTCTTACTTTTTTTACTTTTAGCCTAACCACTGATGAATATCATTACTCCATAACTCTCAAACCATAATCAGTTTTAGGTTGAGTTACTGGTGGCCGACTTACATGAGCTGAGGTCTGAAGTGGTGAATCAAAACACAGAGAGCCCGCCCAGACCGCCAAGAATTGGTGAAATCTTTGACATCCACATTGTTGTAACCAGCGGTGTGGTTTTGGCACCATTTTAACAACTCCTCAAAACCATGGAATGCATCTTAAAGACATGTACAGACAATCCATTAGTCTGCAGCTCTTTTGTGGTTATGATAAATACATTTTTCTCAATGTTATGATAAATACAAACGCAAAGCCTCATTTAAGTAACACTGCAGAGACAGGGCTGATGCAAACTGACCTTGACACTCATACGACCACCTGTTCTTTTGCTTCTTGCTGGATGGACTGGATTTATCAATATCGTAAAGGTGCTGCACCTTAAAAAGTGACGGTTGAATTACTAAACCTGCACAGCCTTAATAGTGATGACAATCGAGGGACGAGTTAATAATAAGATTACAGCGCTCACCTGGTTAGTCGGAATGGAGGACAGGTTGACTCTCATGTATCGTGTTTTAGGGTCGATGCTGTAAGCGACATAGTTTTTGCTGGTGTTTTCTGGTGTGGTTTGTGACAGGACCTGATAGATGCTTTCTCTAGAAATTTTAAGCAAAAGTAGCAGATATATGGGATGCAGATTAGAATCAGTATGAAGGACTACACCTGCAACACACAAAATGTGTTAGGGGTGGGGAAAAAATATCGATATGGCAATATATCGTGATATGTTTTGAAATAATATAATATAGATTTTTTTTTAATGTCTAATTGGCTGTTTGCAACTTGCTCAAAAGGTACATTTCTTAAACCTAAAAATTTAACAAGAACCCACTGGCTAGCTTATTTCACCATTAGTAGTAAAACAAAACACATATTTTTTAAAAGTGTCTATATTTTTCACAATTACAATAGTACCTCAACTTAAAAGTGCCCCAAATTGAGTCTTACTCGCAAGCATTAGTTTAGAGCTAGATGGACATAACTTTGTTTTCCAACAATGGGAGGGAAGAAAGTGAGTGTGAAGGACAGTGCTGAGAAGAGAGGTGGATGATATTCATGGACTTAAAGAAAGAATCAAAATCATGACCAAACATGTCAGCAACTTGGCAATGCAATTTAAGTGTTAAAATTGTCCTATATGGGTGGCAAAGGAAGCACCAATTAAATGGTAAATGGATTATCGTTGTACAGCGCTTTACTACTATCAAGGTACTCAAAGCGCATTGACACAATTTGTACATTCACACGCACATTCACACATTGATGGCGGAAGCTGACATGCAAAGTACTAACCTGACCCGTTAAGCGCAAGGGTGAAGTTGTTTGCTCAAAGACACAACGGACGTGACTAGGATGACGCCGATGAAGCTCTTTATCAAAATATAACTGTAGAAGTCAACGTTGTGTATGTGCTGAAAGGTATGTTTATGATTGCTGCCTTTGGTAAAAGCTTAACTCTTTTAGGTTTTGCTCCAATTTGCTTTCTTATATTTAGACACGCCAAGTTGGTGGTTTACAAAATACTTGTAGCAAAAATGTGTTTTAAGTACTGTGTAATGTGTTTAAGATAAAATACAAATTATGTCAAGATAATACTTAAATGGAAAATACTAAACATTAGAAGTACATAAAAAAACCTCTGCTCCCTTGGGAATGGAGTGCGTGACACTTTTTTCGTCGTCTTTTGTAAAATCTTGCAGTCTTTTGCCCTTCTTGATCACCTCTTGAAAAACATTGAAGAAACTTTTAACCTTTTCGTGATTTGAAGGGTTCCAACAGCCTAAAACAACGCAAGCATAGGACATTTTTCTTCGAGAAAGGCAAAATGCCGCCCTGAACGATATGACAACAAATGCTGGCCTAACACTTTGAGCCTCGCATAGTTAAAGAGCATGACATCAGGTGAATACAACCTATACTCTATTGTGGTGAGATTTAAGTATCGCAATATGTACCATATTATGAAGTCCTTGCTTTGAGCCTCGCATAGTTAAAGAGCATGACATCAGGTGAATACAACCTATACTCTATTGTGGTGAGATTTAAGTATCGCAATATGTACCATATTATGAAGTCCTTGCCAAGACCCAGCCTGAAACGTTGTACCTCTCTTCCAAAAACGATCAGGGTTCAGTCAAGAAGGTTTATGGTATTTAAGAAATGCCTTGTTGTTAAAAAAAAAATCACAATATCAACTTTTTTTTGTTAAGTTAAGACTATTAAAACGTGCAATATATTTATTTTTAACCAGTGCATTTAAAAAAAATTTATGAACTTGTAATATAACAATACATTGCACTTTTTATTTTATTTTGCCCATCGTTCACAATCATTATGAAAGACAGGACGATGAATGGATTTTTTT
Organism: Nerophis lumbriciformis; assembly: GCF_033978685.3. Classification (NCBI taxonomy): domain Eukaryota; kingdom Metazoa; phylum Chordata; class Actinopteri; order Syngnathiformes; family Syngnathidae; genus Nerophis; species Nerophis lumbriciformis. Next base: position 43,531,636 of record NC_084548.2, on the reverse strand, counting down.
TTTTTTAATGCATTCTAAATATTAAATAAATGTAAATACAAGTCTGCTTACAGCAGAGCCAATGGGAGCTCCACTATTTTTCCCATAAAAAACAATAAATAATCATATAAAAAGCACCAACAATACTCCATTTACATTTCGTGTCTTGAATATTAACCAAGTGTTAGCGATATTGTTATTGTAAGCACTAACGCAGAAAAACTATAACGGCGCCATGATCACTTCCGTGGGTGCATATGTATACATCATCGAGTGGTCTGCTGCTTTCTCGCTTCCTTGCTGTCTGTAAGTTTATTGTCAATAATAAATCATGCATCTCACCTGGACATGAGACATCTGAGTAGGTAATCCTACAAGTTGGGACACTTTGACAGCCATTTAGGATCTGGAACTGGCGAGAAGGACACGAAAAGTGTTTGTTCCTTCCCGCCGCCCCGGTTTTTCTTTGCGAGGATTATGAGACTGAAAGGGAATATATGAACATCCTAGCAGACAGCATGACAGCAGACTTTGCACGGTAAGGGATGTTTTGTTATGTTTGTTGGCTCTCATAAAGTCTGCAGTGAGCAGAAATCAGTGATAAAGAAAAAAAAAAAAGCAAACGTGATGCTTTTTTTATTTTTTTATTAATGCGCCGCGTATTGTGAATTATATTTACATTGTGCTTTTCTCTAGTGACTCAAAGCGCTTTACATAGTGAAACCCATTATCTAAGTTACATTTAAAAGTGTGGGTGGCACTGGGAGCACGTGGGTTAAGTATCTTGCCCAAGGACACAACAGCTGCGACTAGAATGGCGGAAATGGGGATCAAACCTGGAACCCTAATGTTGCTGGCACAACTGCTCTACCAACCAAGCCACGCCGCCCCACATGCTTAAAATGATCAAAATGCGTAAATAATAAATGTTATTTTAAATCTGCCCGTTACTACATTGCATATATACTTACATCGTGTAGATAAAACCCTGATAGAGGTGTTTGGATGTTTTTAGGGGCTCTATAGGCAGAATTGAACATCTCCCATAGCTGTAAGAGGACTTTTGATCGCATTTATTTAATATTTAGAATGCAAAAAATATATAAAAATAACATCCATCGTTATGTCTGTCATGATTGTGAACGATAGGCAAAATTCCCAAAAAGTTAAATTCCCCTTTAATGAACCATGCGAGCCTGCTCCTGACAAAGTGATAGCGTTAAAAAATATTTGTATTTAGGACTACTCACCGCTCAGCTAGGACATTAAGATGAGGCGCTCCCATGCCCCAGCTTCTTACCATCCACGCCGTGTCAAAAGCTGCCAGAAATCCACGAGCAATGCCGGTCCCAAGGGGCCAGAATGGCTGCAGAGAATAATACAAAATAGAGTCAGGTGGCATTTATAAGCATATACAAACCCCGTTTCCATATGAGTTGGGAAATTGTGTTAGATGTAAATATAAACGGAATACAATGATTTGCAAATCTTTTTCAACCCATATTCAATTGAATGCACTACAAAGACAAGATATTTGATGTTCAAACTCATAATTTTTTTTTTTTTTTTTTTTGCAAATAATAATTAACTTAGAATTTCATGGCTGCAACACGTGCCAAAGTAGTTGGGAAAGGGCATGTTCACCACTGTGTTACATGGCCTTTCCTTTTAACAACACTCAGTAAACGTTTGGGAACTGAGGAGACACATTTATTAAGCTTCTCAGGTGGAATTCTTTCCCATTCTTGCTTGATGTACAGCTTAAGTTGTTCAACAGTCCGGACCGTAGATGGTGAAATCCCTAAATTTCTTGCAATAGCTGGTTGAGAAAGGTTTTTCTTAAACTGTTCAACAATTTGCTCACGCATTTGTTGACAAAGTGGTGACCCTCGCTCCATCCTTGTTTGTGAATGACTGAGCATTTCATGGAATCTACTTTTAAGTGTTTGATGAGCATTCCTCAACTTTATCAGTATTTATTGCCACCTATCCCAACTTCTTTGTCACGTGTTGCAGGCATCAAATTCTAAAGTTAATGATTATTTGCAAAAAAAAAAAAAGTTTATCAGTTTGAACATCAAATATGTTGTCTTTGTAGCAACTCCTATGGAAACGGGGTTTGTATATGCAAGCTGTTAAAGGTAGCTGAGGTGAGGTACCAGCAACCACCAAACAGAAAGGCAAAACCAATAAGAAATAAGACAATTACAATTGTTCTTTTGTGGTTTAACATCCCAGTTTCAGTTTAGATCAACATAATAAACATAGAAATAATTGATTGGATTCATATATCACCTTTCTCTGCGTCCAAAGCGATTTACACTAAGAACTAGGGATGGGTACCGAATTCGGTACTTTTAAAGGCATCGATCTAATTTTGTGGGCAGTACCAGGTATCAATTCACGTAAAATCAAACTATTACATATTTTGATACCTTTGTTGCACGTGATGTCACACTCGTTTGCCTACTGAATACCGGCTCAAGGAAACAATCACTCAAGCAGCACCTAGGGCGGACTCAGCCAAACTCCCTTTTAAGTAATGTTGAAATTTTCAACACCAACAAAGGCTGGAATATTTGAAGGCTCCACTCTTCCAATATGCGCTAACTTGATGCTATTTTACATTGGATTTGCCACAGACAGGCTACTATTAGCAGTAGCAATTTTATTTGACGATTTCAACACCTCCACATTTGGTAAAGAAAACTACAACTAAGAGAAATGTTACAATCAAACAGCTGATGTGTAATAAGCGCAATACTAATTGTTTGTTGGATTTCAGCTTGTCATTTTACCTATTTAGAAGGCCAAACGCAGAATGTGTTCAGCAGTACCTATTGTATTAAATGACCAACCTCTACCAGGCAATCTCCAACAAGACCCATCAACAACTTCCTGCCTCTTCGCTCTCGGACTAACGAAGCGTTCTCAGCCCGCTGCATGCAGGTGAAGTCAAACACGGCCACATCCGGCTGGCAGGCATGGTTCTGAGCAAACTCTAGGTCTGGTAGTTTGGCCCCTGTTGAGAAATGAGCGGCATCACAGGCGTAACGACGCAGCGCTTCGTCGTCAATGTTGGCCGGAGCTAGCATATCCTCCACTTCACTAAAGTCCTGCAAGACATGTTGATTGAGTTATCTCACCACCAGATTGTTGTATCAGAGTAACAGCTGGCATTAATGAGAATCACAGTTTCTGTTTGTGACGGAGGCCTTGTTCTCACCTGTTTGATGACACCCTTCTTTAGCAAGCTCCTTTTTTTGGCAGTCATGACAAAGTAGTGGGTGTCATCTTTGTAATATACGATGTTCTCCAAATCAATACCTGGAGAGAGAGAGAGCAATGAGACTGAATGAGGAAACTGACTAAAATATTTTAACTGGTTGGATGGCTTTATGGAATTGTTAATTTTGAGCAGTTTCTTACATTTTGAAAATTTTACACAGCGTAAGGGATCCATTGTTTCCGGTATGAACACAGAAAATGATTATTTGTTGAATACTTTAACATTGTCAAAAGGGTTATTTTGGCTCACTTTTGTATTTGAATTTGTGTGAAGCATTTAGCATAAGATTATTAGAAGGTAATTTGCTTCATACTCAGTGGAATTGATTGAATCTCTACATAAAATGGTGTACGTGTGAATTAATGTAAGACAAGAACAGTCAAAGCCACAGAGGATTGGTTGAGACTTGTAATCAGACACAATTGAGTCACGCAAATCAATGGCTTTGTTGACCTTTTCTTACATTCCTTTTAACTCAATCATTACAAGCCTTGAAGCTTAAGAAGAGAAACAATCAAAAGCAAACTTGCTTGAGTTTGTTCGTGCTAAATAATCTAGAAAACGTATTTCCTATTTGTTTAATGTCTTACTGCAAACAAAGATGTCCTCTTTCATGCATCATTTAGACTCATACCAGTGTCTGTTAACAGGTCCTGGAAGAATTTCTGGTTGTAGATACGGGCCACGCCGCTGATCTCTGCCACTTGGGCCTCTGCTGTTGTGTTTCTGTTGATAAAGTTGGCCGTGATGCCAATGGCCAGCTTACCTCTCAGTTCCTTGTGCTTGAACCCTTTCAGCAGGGAAAAACAAAGAAAAAAGACAGATTAACACTTAGAATAATGAGGAAATGTTGTGGCCATATGTAACAGCTGGACCTTGCAAAACAATTAATTGCAGCTTTTTGCGGCCCCTGTTGCAACATAATGTTGTTTTTCTCACCCTCAGGGACAAACCTGCCTCCGCCAGCAGAGATGAAAACATCAAATTGAAAGGATGAAACAGGATGAGTCTCTGGCTGAACTTTGACCATCCATCCTGTAAATAAAATGTGTCTTAGCAGGTCTTAATTAAGTCATAATTGGAGGTAGAAGTTGTTTTACTCAATAAGCCAAACAAAAATAATTTCAGTAGTACCTTTATCTCCTGTGGGCTCAATCAGACTCTTGAACTCCACTCCAGTATGAACCTCCACGCCAAGGAGAAGTGATACTTTTAAGAGAATCAACTGCAACTGGCGAATGCCTACAAACATAAATTTTTCAAAACTAAATTCAATCTATGCTACCTCAACCAAACATCCCTAATGTTAAAGAAATCAAACTTTTGAAAAGAACAAGACCGTAGCAACTTATTTCAAACTCACAATGCAATACACACTGTACATAAAGATTTTGTTGGACAAATAGCTACAGTACCGGTATGTGAAGCCATGTTGCGTAACCCTAAGAATAATTATTAAAATATTACAGGGTAATTTATTTTGGTTCAATTTATCTTCACAAGTAAGCTTGACTTAATAATTAAAAAAAGATTAACATTAAAGGTAAAGATAAGGCCAATAAATAAAAATAGCCATCTATAGGTTCATGAAGATTTGTGCATTACATTTTGTAAATAGAGTTATCTCTCATTCAAGGACATGGCTGCGATAAATTAACTTCGGTGAAGTGGGAATAAATCAAATGTTTTTATAGCTATAGCATAAAAATCCTGTTTACACTTTTCAACATAGTGAGAGCTCCCGGTAAATAAAATAACGCCCTTTAGTCACCTTTACATTACACTCTTTTAATCCAATATAGTAATGCTGCCTGAGGCTGAGCCAATCAGCGGCCACAATGCTAAACAGCGTGCTCTGACTGGTTTGCTTTACTCTAGTGGCCAATACTATTTTAGTATTAATATTTTTAGTTGATTTAGCCTATTTGTATGCTTTGAAATGCTTACCGGTAATTTAGGAACAACAAATTGTAGAATATGCTTTAAAATGAAAAAAATCCCCCCAAAAATCTCCGATGTGGAGAAGCCGCAATATCTAAAGCACGATGTGGTGAAGAACGACTGTAATATATTAGTTTGTCTCCCTTCTAACACAATTGCACAGTATGCAATATTATGTCAATTTCCTTTTTGGCTTGCATGAAATCTAATAGGTCTGAAATGTATTGTACAATCATTTTTTCTTGATTCAGCCAGCAGTCACTCACTGATGTGATCTAGCGAGCCAGAGCAGAATTTTCCATAGAACTTTTTAGCACCGAGGCCACGGAGGTCACAGATGGTGAAGGGCCACAGATGGAGAACATTGTTCCTAGAGAAAGTCTGTCGCTTCTCCAGCACCACCACCTGAGCACCCAGCAAGGAAAGTTCAACGGCAGTCCTCAGACCACATGGCCCAGCCCCAAGGATGAGACACTAAGCATGAGAGAGACATTTTTTTTGTCAGCCCATGTGAATATCACAGAAATGTAAGGCTTAAAAGAAAAACATTATCGTGAAACATTGAGTGAAGCTTTAGAAAATGAGAATGCACTCATGAAAAAAACTGATAATGCAAAGATATACAAATATACATAGGCCTCGTCCAAAGATTTTTAATCAGATATCATTAATTGCCAAAGAGAAATCATTTATGAACATAACAGGCAAATATACGCTAATTCAAGGAACTCATTTGACCCGTAACATTGCAATGTTAGCATTTTTGGGTAATATCTAGATATATTATCATCACATATGTTATTATTAAAATACAGTAAAGATTAAAATGTCTGACAAATACCTTGTTTTTGGTGCAGGCTTTTTTCTGCTGGTAGTCGGGGTGAGATGCCCTTTTGTCCAGCTTTGTCCACAAGGCTTTAGCCCGCCAGTAGTTCAGCCTTTCTTTCAGTTTGCTGTAGAAACTCCTGAAGTCCTTCAAATTAATGTCTAGCTGCTGACAAAGTTCATCAAAGTGTCGTTGCACATCCTTGCAGTCGTGCGCTTGTACGAAGCGGTCAAACGCAGCATGTGAGGGGTTGACAGGATCCTGGCTTGCCATTGTGGAGCCCAGTTCCGTGTCCTGTTGCAGAACTGAGAAGCAGAAGGTTAAAGCTTAGATTGGGGGTGTCCTACTTGCATATGGTCATTGTAAATGATCAAAGACCCTTGCTGCAGTTACCTGTTTGACTTATGTATGACCAAACCAGTCTTCTACCCCCTGTGCAAATAGGAAGTTCCCCACTGATTCTCCTATTTATAGTCCTGATGATTAAACAGCAAGGACATCTATCACCAGGTTGGCTGACTCATTATCAACTTCCTCCTTGTTGTTTCTGAGACTTCAGGTCTGTTTTTTACAGCCAAAACCAATTTAGTTAAAAAAAAACCTCAAGCAACATGCTCCTTGTTAGTTTCAGGAGACTCAATGTCAACCTGTGTTAACCTTACTATCACGTTTGAAAGGGAGATACTGGGCCTTTTCTATATTTTAACTTTAATGGCTAAAACAAATATTAACTGTACAGTTTAAAATAAGAAGACTATTGCAAATAGGTAGATGAAAACTAGAACACAGGAACAGAAAAAAAATACACAGTATAACAATTATAAAAACAAGAAATTGGGGACAACAGAGTCACAAGTTACAGTCCTTTTCCCAACATTGACATTAGGTGGTTACTTCCCACCCCTTGCTAATCTTTTGAGTCAATATTACAGTCAGACGTGACTCAAGCTGTAATCAACATTTCTCTTGCAGCAATGAAACTCTACCCAGCAGTACACGTTCTTCAAACTGACATTTCCGTCAAGTAACCAAGGCAACACTTCCTGAAGATAACCTCACCACTGTTGCTCACAATGCTTGCGCTGCGTTGCCACCTGAACCAGAAAACATTACAGTATTTCAAAACACATTTAAAAAGGAAACAACATACCTGTACCATTTTAACAAACTGATCTAAAAAAATACAATAATAAACTATGTGACCATATGCAAACTATAAATGAATATGCGAACCCCACCCTTAATATTTGTAGCCCAGGGGTCAGTCCTGGGACCAAAACTATTCAACTATAAATAAACCACATTAGTAAAACTACAAAAGAGCTGCTATTAATATTATTTGCATATGACAACTGCATTCTGCTCAAGATAAAACCTACAGGAAGTAATGAAAACTTATGGTAGAAATGAATTAACTAAAAAGACGGTTTGATAAAAACGGAATATTCCTGAATTTAGGCAAAATCAAAGTAATGTTAAAAGGAAAAAAATAAGATAAATACTCAAACAAAAATACAAATAGATAGTGTATACATTGACACAGTACAGGGAAATACATTTTAGGAGTTCTAATAGATAACAAAATGTGCTGAAACCAGTGCATACATCATAAAGTGGCTAGAAATATTTCAATCTTGAAAGGTGAAACAATTATAAGAGTTTAATTCCTTCACTATGAGTGCTGCAGAAAAGAGCAGTTAAAATAATCATCCGTAAGGCTGGCTACAGGGAACATACAAATTCCTTTTTAATCGAATCTAAAATACTTAAATTTTTAGATCTTGTACACTTTAGGACCACAATAGTCATGTACAAAGCAAACAACAACAGGTTAACAGAAAATGTTAAAACATAATTATTTTCAACAAGGTAGGAGAAATACAATTTTAGGAATAAACAGAATATAAAACATTTGTATGCATGCAAGACATTGGAAGCAATTAGTACATATATATGGAATTAAACTATGGAATGGATTAGGTAAGGAACATAATGTACACAGCTAAATATAAATTAAGAGGTATCATAAGCATATCATATTCACAAAGTATGACAATAAAGAACTGTTGAAGAATACTGCCTGATAACAGTATCAAACACTTTCCTGGGAAAGGGATATGATCAGATAAGCTTTGCTTCCTCCCACTTATTTTTGGGTGTGTTGAATTGTAAAATATAAGTGAGATTGTTCATTGTGCTATACATTTTTTTAACATGTTGCAAGTAAATATTTAGAAGAAGTAGAATAAATAGATTATACTGAATATACTTAACTATGCAGTCCGCAAGAGACTTGTAGTAACAGTTTTTTAAATGTTCTGACAAAGTATTTGTTGAATATTGTGTTGACTTTTCAAGTGGTTACCTTGTCCAACATTATCATAAAACATAACTTTGTTGCTGGTTTCTGCTGTACAGTACCTACAACTAGGGATGATGTTTGCAAAGAAATCATCGATGTTGATGCCATTATCGAATCCTCTTATCGAACCGATTCCTTATCGAATCTCTTATCAAATCCAGATAGGTTGTTGTGTGTGCACCTTCTGTGTGCACTGAGTTCCAAAAGCCGTAGATGTTATGTGACTGGGCCAGCACACTGTTTATATGGAGGAAAGGCGGACGTGACTGAGGACCGCATGCGGACGTTAAAGGGTGAAGGTTTCAAGTGAGAGGACGCTAAACGCTCGCCCCCAGTGAGCATATAGTACTGCTATGTGCGTTGTAAATAAAAAAAATGCCGACAAACACATCACCAACATAGACGAGGTGCCGCTCACTTTAGACATCCCGGTGAAGCACACTGTGGAGAAGAAGGGGACCAGCACGGTAGCGAATCGATACGCACAACGGGACAAGAGAAGTAAGCTTTTACTGTTGTGCTAGCTTGCTATGCTAATGGACAGAAACTGCCAACTATGGTGATTTTCAAGGGGAAGACGCTGCCGAAAGAAAAGTTTCCACCTCGAGTCATCATTAAGGCATGACGAAGGAACTCCAACCGCTGGACATGGGTGTAAACAGGACGTTCAAAGTGAAGTTGTGAGTGTCATGGGAGCGATGGATGACTGACGAACACAGCTTCACAAAAACTGGGAGCCAGCATCGGGCGAGTTACGCCACAATTTGTAAATGGATCGTGGATGCTTGAGCTAACGTGTCTGCTTGCACTGTTGTTCGAGCTTTCACAAAAGCCGGCATCTTTTCCGAGGAGCCCCACGGCAACGAGACTGACTTTGAAAATGACGAGAAGGAATCTGGCGTGTTTGATGGAGAACTTGCTCAGCTGTTCATTTCGGACACAGAAGATGAGGACTTTGATGGATTTGTGGACGAGGATTGATCAAAAAATAATGTGAGTACATTGACAAATACTTCAATAAAGTACAACCGAACTTAGCTTTGCTCCTGTTGCCTTTTTAAAACCGCGTCCATGCATGCTAGCGTATGTTTTAACCTAGCGTATGTTTTGAGCTAGCGTATGTTTAACCATGCCTGCGCCCAAAAATACGCTGCGCCTTATATATGCGTTAAATACAGAAATAGCACCCGTAATTGACACAGCGCCTTTTAATACGGTGCGCCCTATGGTCGCGAAAATACGGTATAGTGGCTTCGATAACGGGAACTGGTTCTCAAAAAGGGATTTGAATCCATGGAATCGGTTATTTTCTTATCGAAGCATCGGGGGAACCTGTTTTTGAACATCATCCCTACCTACAACATGAAATAACAGAAAATTAGTCTATATCTGATTTGCGCAATACATTATAATTATGTATTGTACAGTGTCCCTATCAAATAAACAAATAAACTAGAGATCAAGCAACAATCCTTACCTCCAACCACCGCAACCGAAAATGTTAGAGAAAAGGACACCATTCAGCGAATCAGAAAAACAAGCTATTAAAAATATGTCCAACTCTGTAGCAGACTCTGCAAAGCAGCCTGACTGGAGCACCGTCAAACTGCACCACTCCCAATCAGAATTACGCTTCCGCACCAAAACAACATCCACACAGCAGACATTAATCCAAAATATAAGTAAGCTTCCGAATGGTCTGCCCAATGTGATTCAATTTGTTTCTCTTCTCCTGACTTTACAAACTGAAAGAGTGAACTTTAGCCTTGCCTACTGGGTCTTATGCAGACATCTGTTGCTGTCAAATCTGACCTCTCCGGTCTGTCACCCAATGAAGGAGGTCTGCGTGCAACATAAATGATTTTCTACTGCAGTTCCAATTGTTACACGGCGTGTTGCCGGCTCTCATGAGAGAAACAAGCAACCAGCTCTAAGAAAACAAGGCCAACGTCGCTTATAATAAGTGGACTTGGAAAATCTGGGGAGAGAAGCAACCCAAAGAAGATTCAGCATTAGTCCAATCCCCAAGGTAAATGTTCTAATTATATCATTCCATAAACTACTGTAGGTGTTTGTACTACATTCATGATTTTCAAACAGGGTTTTTTTGTCAAAGAGTTGTATTTTTAAAAAGCATGTTACATGTTCAAATTGTGGTGTTTTGTGGGGGGAAAGCACAGATTAAATTGATTTCAATTTAACAAGGTGTGCACATAAAATGCGGTAGCAAGTTTCTTGTCAAATAGATTTTTTTGTGCTCTTGAACAAGACTCCCGGGATGTCGGCCTCTGTACTCTGGGAGACGCTGAAGGCATATATTTTTTTGGGGGGGAGAACATTTGATTTGTATTGTACTGTATTTATTTTAACTGTTTTGTCAAAACATTTCAATAAACAAATATATTAAAAGACGTGGTAGCACTGTGCAAAAGATAAAAGACTTTAGCTTTTGAGTGAAAAAAGTTTGTTTTTTAAAAATATATCTAAATAACGTAAAACTGCTTGCAGGCAGTTTCTAAAGAACAATTACTTTTTTCGGAAGCACAATTATCATAATTATTCATAGTGAGGACATCATAGACCAGGGGAGTCCAAACGTTTTCCAGTGAGGGCTGCGTACAAAAAAAATTAAAGGCTATGATACATTTTAAAGATGCCAAAACTAATCCAATGTCCACAGTTTTCCCTAGATTGCCAAGATACCTATGGCGCTTGGGGCGCGGCTAGGGCGTGGCGGGAACGTTGTCAATATGACATTATATTATTTGCTATGATGAATATATTTTCTTTAAAAAGGCAAACACATGTATATATACACACATTTAAAACAAATATCTTATTAATTATAGTATTAACATAATTTTTTTTCTTACATATTATGTTTCTCTTATCTTTTAATTGTTGCTGCTTATTGTAAAATGTACTTTTCTATCGATATATTTCTCCTATATTTTCAGCCATTCTTTATTTATTAAAAACGACTACCAACAAATCTAGCATTTATCCATCCATCCATCTTCTTCCGCTTATCCGAGGTCGGGTCGCGGGTGCAGCAGCTTAAGCAGGGAAGCCCAGACTTCCCTCTCCCCAGCCACTTCGTCTAGCTCCTCCCGGGGGATCCCGAGGCGTTCCCAGGCCAGCCGGGAGAGATAGTCTTCCCAGCGAGTCCTGGGTCTTCCCCGTGGCCTCCTACCGGTTGGACGTGCCCGAAACACCTTCCTAGGGAGGCGTTCGGGTGGCATCCTGACCAGATGCCCGAACCACCTCATCTGGCTCCTCTCGATGTGGAGGAGCAGCGGCTTTACTTTGAGCTCCCCCCGGATGACAGAGCTTCTCACCCTATCTCTAAGGGAGAGCCCCGCCACCCGGCGGAGGAAACTCATTCCGACCGCTTGTACCCGTGATCTTGTCCTTTCGGTCATGACCCAAAGCTCATGACCATTTCTGGTGTTATTGTAGAATGTGCTCGTCTTTAGAAACGATTTACTTCTTGCTCCATGTCCGCGACAAAAAGCAAGCTGCAGCAAGCATGATGCCACACTTGCTTTGCACTGCTGCAAGCCTTCCTTTCCTTAAAAGTGGCCATTGTCTGTCATCTTAGACTTTGCAGAATGCTGTCTGCGGGTATATCTCGGATATATTAAAGTATGTCCACAGGGTGGACATGCATCCTTCTGCTCCATGCGTGTTTATACTGTACGACCTGGTGGGGTTAACGTGTAGGTTTCTTTTTTTCTTGTGTAGGTTTCTGTGTTATGATGTTCAATTTTCCCATGGTCTTGACCACACCGTTTTGGCAGAGAATGAGGAAGTGTTGTGTCTGGGAGTGAAACAGACATGGATGTGTGTAAACGGAGGAAACAGGAATTGGGCCCGTGTGGCGGCTAATATTTTGCCGTAGCGCACAGCCACGATCAAATACTTACGGGGAAACTATGTAATGTAAGTCGAAACATGCTAAGGTATCTGAATAAAACAACATCTTAGATTTGGATAGTAGGTGATGAAGCATTGATAAAAAAAATATTATTAGAAATTGCAGATGGACAATTAAAAACAACTTGCAGGATGAAAATGGATGGAACACCCTTTACATAGACAGTGTATTATGACAAATCAGCTCTTCAGTCAAACACTTGTAAAGACCTGTGACTCAACATGCAATTACAAATGTCAGACTTGTGTGAATGTTATTTCCTTGTTTGGTTGCACTTTGTATACTATTTAGCCAGTAGACAGGTCAACATCCTGCTGAGTATTAGCCACATTTGCGCTGACTTGATTAATCAGGATCACTATGTTCAGTCTACTTCACTCTGTTTAAGGGAAGTAGACTGAAGATGGTTGTTTTTGAAGGCCAGGCAATGCTACAAATAGACTTCAAATGATCTAATGAACGCCGCAGGCTCTTTATATATAGCTCTTCAGGAATACGGTTAACTTCCTTGTCTTAGTTTCATGTCAAAAGTACAAAGGTCCGACAATGTGATTTTCTAAATATAGTTGACATGCTAGTTTTAGCCGCTAAGATGCAAGCATAAGGTTATAATAGGCCTCGTACACCTTTTCCATGGCCAAATTCAAGCACTTTTTAAGGACTATCAAGATCAATTCTCCAGTTTTTCTAGTACCCTTCAAAAGGCGAAAACCAGTGTTAATCAATCCATAGCCTTGTTGTTTGAGGTCACCAAATGCTGTCTGTAGGAAAAAAAACGGAAAATCTGCTAAAACCTAAGCCTAACATTGAACCAGCAGTTATCATTAACTGAATGGGGCATAGAAAATGAAGCAGTGTTTCTGTAGCCTATTCAATGTCATTGGTGTTTGCAAACGTATACTTGTTTGTTTGTATCATCATCATCATTCACGTATACATCATTCCTTACAAGAAATAACATTAATTATTATTGTTTACTTGTTTGATTGTATCATAATTCATGCATACATCATGTTCATTAAAAGACAACCTCCCGGCATGATGGACCGATGCACCACTGTCCTCTTGGGGGCGACAGATGGCTCTGGCGTGACAACAACCTAATGTAAGGGCTCGTGCAAAGCCAACAGATCAAGTGTGTGGCTTTCATTTTTTAAAGAAACTTTTTTTTTTTTTTTTTTTTTTCCATTTTATAATTAGCCTATTGAGTCAGACTGCCGAGAAATATGAAAATTTCCAAGCTTTGACCAGCACTTCACCCAAAATTCAAGCATTTTTCAAACCTTGAAAACACAACATTAAAATCCAAGCTTTTTTAAGGTTTTTAAGCATCCATACGAACCCTGTCATAAAGAATTGACCTTTGTTTATGCTTTGACACACAGTGGGTGAGCTCCACCCACCCAATGGCACCCTGAAGCTGGATCAAACTCATGAGGGCTCCAACCTGTCCGGAGGCAGAACACGTCGTTTGGACTTCTTGCCCTGACTTTCAAAGTCTTATCTGGCTACAGCAGACATTCACGGTTTGCATGTGGTGACAAGGGCGTCACACGTACTGATACGACCAAACAAAAGTTAGGCAGCACATAAGAAAAACTGAGGCAGCACATAAGAAAAACTGAAAGCCATTAAGTCCTTAATTTGAACCATGAATTGGTTTACGTGGACCCCGACTTAAACAAGTTGGAAATCTTATTCGGGTGTTACCATTTAATGGTCAATTGTACGGAATATGTACTGTACTGTGCAATCTACTAATAAAAGTTTCAATGAATGAATGAAGATGTTAAAAGCGAAGAACACAACAAAGCTTAGTAGCCCATGCCACACACACGTCAGAAAATAGCAAAACGAGAGGGGGAAAAAAACAGTTCAACTTACGGTGTGTCACGCGTCCGGTCACAGTCAGGAAGGTAATATATATTAAATATCCTTGAAATTAAACTCGAATCCCTCCAGTATTCATGTTTTGTTTTCCTTGACAGGTAAAGAAGGTACGCGCGAGCTCACCTGCGTCCAGTGCTGTTGTGTAGCACGCGCCGATCGACTCACTTCCGGGACTTTCTGGCGAGCCTGGCGCGCACGCGCTCATGTGGTGGTCCGACAGGCCTTTGATGGCCTAAAAGAAAGAAAGATGTCTTTATAACGTAACTGTTGTACTATATAGCCATACACACAGCGTTATATTTATATATCATTAAACGATACTTCAGAGGGATACTGAACATTTCTCGCACTTACATCTTCAGTTGTTTGTTTAAACGACTAATTCTTTAAAAATGTCAAGTGAACCACCATCTTTGTTTCTGTGGGGAACAATACAGAATTCTTCACCTGCTCATGAAGGTACGGAACACTTATTTCTCCTTTATTCCTCCATATTTATTCACCACATAAATCGTACCGGTAATAATGTTTAACAATAAATATCCAGTCTTTGAACTTTAAATATGTATTTTTACTCCACATAGTGACTGGGTAAAGAACTAACACCTACAGTATAATACATTATTTTTAAGTTACTGCACCGGTTAGGAAGTCTCATCACATTGTTTTTATTGGATTTATTAGAGAATGGTAATACTGTATGTGAACATGTTAAACAAGATCATTGAACGTGACAAAGTATTGTTTCTTCCTACTCCTTTCCAGATATGTTGAATTGTGTAAACGTGTAATATGTACAGTGCTTTAATGTTAGGCCTGTTTGAAATCATTGTTAAGCATTTGTGATGCAGACATGCCTATGTTAAATTAATAAATCTATAAAACAATACGTTTACAGTCTACATATTGGACTGATGTTTTGGCCTTTGCCAGAAAGCACCAGAGTTGGAGCCTTTCTTCCTTTAATCAGCTATTGTCTTTAAAAGTGTGTGGCAGTCTGCCATCTGTTGGAGATTTTCTGCTATTGCACTTTATTACATTTGCAAATGAACAAAAGTGCAATATGCAGGCCTTTATGCTACATAATAACTTTTAATTATTGAATGTCCATACATCCATCCATTTTCTACCGCTTATCCCTTTCGGGTTCGCGGGAGGTGCTGGGGCCTCTCTCAGCTACAATCGGGTGGAAGGCAGGGTACACGCTAGACAAGTCGCCACCTCAAAGGAATGTGAAAATATTAAAACATGTGGATTTTTTTTTTCCTGAGGGAACTCTACTGAAGGAATCAATAAAGTACTATCTAGCTATCTATTTATTATAGTAGAGCTACAGTACTGCAATGATTTTAGTTGTATAGTACAGCATTGCCTTTTTAATAATGGCTGAGTAGAAGTAGACTTAACTTTAGTAACAACTGCATCTAAGATACTCTACCAATTAGTCAAATACAGAAAAAATAACAACAGCAACAGTCTCCCTGGCCTAATTTTACAAAATGCCTTCTGCCATTGTGTGTGTGTGTGTGTGTGTGTGTGTGTGTGTGTGTGTGTGTGTGTGTGTGTGTGTGTGTGTGTGTGTGTGTGTGTGTGTGTGTGTGTGTGTGTGTGTGTGTGTGTGTGAGAGATCATAGACATGATTGTAACACAGTTAAACAATCTCTGCATGCACTCTTTGTTCTTGGCTTTTAGCCATGATAACAGTTTCTGGCAATTAAACAGTTGATTGATCAATATTAAGTGTTCAAACATGGAATCCACAAACGTTTTATGTATATATCATTAAACGATACTTCAGAGGGATACTGAACATTTCTCACACTTCTCCAGTTGTTTAAACGACTAATTCTTTAAAAATGTCAAGTGAACCACCATCTTTGTTTCTGTGGGGAACAATACAGAATGCTTCACCTGCTCATGAAGGTAGGGAAAATTATTTCTCCTTTATTCCTCCAAATTCACCACATAAATAGTACTTCCCTCTAGAACAGAGTGAAGTAGACTGAACATAGTGAGCCTGATTAATCAAGTCAGCGCAAAGGTGGCTAATACTCAGCAGGATGTTGACCTGTCTACTGGCTAATAGGAACAATTTCCCTTGTGGATCAATAAAGTTAAAGTTAAAAGTTTGTCTAAGTCTAATGTTGAGTGAATGTTGATAGAATGTCACTAAAATTGAAGTTGTAAGCAATATTGACACTGCGCAGCTGTGTTGCGTTTAAAGAAACAAAACACAAATGAAGCAAATGTTGCTGGTTTGTCATCTGGCTGTCTGAGCTGATGTGATGATGGGTTTGCACAACTGGGCGTGTTCGAACATGGGGACATGACACATATAGTGCGAATAGCTTAATATTTTAGCGTGGTCTGCGTGTGATGTTAGATTGCATGATTCACTGTGCAACCAATTTGTCTCTTGAGTCATGTAAGCCTTCAGTTAGTTAGGTCAGTGGTTTTCAACCATTTTCTGTCATGTGCCCCAAGGGTGACGGACATTTTTTGTGCCACCTTTAAATTAAAATTTGAGAGCCTGATAATATTTGTTTATCTGTAATTGTCAAGCTAGTTGTTGACTAGCATTTACTCTAAATAACAAGCGAATTCTACTTAAGATATACACAGTAGTAGCTCAACTTATGAGCTTAATTGGTTCTGTGACAGAGCACTTAACTCAAAACACTTAGAATAGAATGGAATAGAGTAGAAAGTACTTTATTGATCCCTGGGGGAAATTCAGCACCACAGTTCGCTCACAATAGACAATAAACACTTAGGTATTTTTTACATGTGAATAATACAAATACAGTCTATTATACAGCATTATTCACATGTGAATAATATAAATAATATAAAAACTTGTCTCTCAAATCAATGTCGCCCATTCATATTAATTGAAATCAATTAAAACAGCATTATTTGAACATGTAATATGCCTTTTAAAAATAAAAAAAACTTACATAATATTGTATGAAAAACACCACAATACACTGTATTACAACCAACTACAGTAGTTGTATGAAGTATTTTAATAATATTTCAATTTTAGAGCAGACTTACATAGTATCTCCTTCCAGCTGCTTCCCGTCAAACAAACTATCAGCAGCTTCTCCATATTTTCATGGATGAATGTTTGCCATTTAGATATTATTTTATCATCTTTGGCTGGCATTAGACTCATTCTGCTTAAGTATGGTGCAGACTAGCAGCGCTACACTTAAATTTCTTTGCCAAGTTGGTGATGTTTTTGATGATTTTCTTTAATGAAGATCATGTGCTTCTTCTCAGCATTGCCCTTCACACTCACTTTCTTCCTTCACATTGCAGGTAAACAAAGTCTCTAGCGCTCAAGTAAGACCGGATGTTTTGGTCGGATCTTACCAGGTTCACTAGCATTGCTACGCAAACTAATGGCGGGGAAGCTTGTTATATACATTTTTTAATGCAACTTAAAACACAACAACATTGGCTGAAAAACAGCTCTTACCTCAAAAACTCTTAATTTGGGGCATTCTTAAGTTGAGGTACCACTCTAACTGGATTTGGCCTGTATATTAAGGTAAACCTTTTTTCTAAAGGTAGTAAATATCTTTCTTGACAGTGAAAAGATAGAAGAACATGTAACTTTACGAAGTTTACAAAGCAAAATTTAGTTGTGTGAATGCACATAAGTTGTTCTAAACCGAAATTAATTTATGTAGTATATTATTACATATCTTTTTTCGTCCACCTGTACCTCCCACATCGTTCATCCAATTGACCCCGGGGGCGGTGTGGCTCGGTTGGTAGAGTGGCCGTGAACTTGAGGGTTCCTGGTTCAATTTCCTGCTTCCACCATCTGAGTCACATCCGTTGTGTCCTTACTCCTGATGTGTCGTGGTTTGGGCTTTGTATGGCAGCTCCTGCCATCAGTGAGTGAATGTGTGTGTGAATGGGTGAATGTGGAAATGGTGTCAAAGCGCTTTGAGCACTTTGAAGGTAGAAAAGTGCTATAACAATTATAACCCATTTACCATTCATGCCTGTCAAAATGTTCAGCGCGTTAAGGACACGTGTGCTCATTCAACAAACATTTCCCAAAATGACCGGTTTTACAGTAACTCATCATTTTATGGTATTTCTGTAGTGGGTTTACATAATTCACCCACGGTACTTTAGTTAGGGTTAGAGAGTTCCTGTGGCACGTTTTTTGCTAAGAGACACATATCCTGTGTTGTGTTTGTGGTGCTAAGAAGCTACTGTCAATATACTACTACGTTGCTAATAAAAAGATTTAAGTGTCAATGTCATTAAAATAACTAGCTCCGTCTGTTGGGACTCCTCCTTCGATTCCTGTTCTTACGCACTACATTGGTGACCCCGACGTCAGACCGGCTACAGTTTCCAAGACTGTACAGAACTTCGAAAGTTGCGACGTGGCAAATTCTGCTGTTCTCAAATTCCAAGCGTTTTGGGAGACGTCAGCAGCAACATGGTTTGCTCAGGCAGATGCTCAATTCGCCCTGTGTGATATTACGGACGATGCCACACGCTATTACCAAGTCATGTCGGTGCTCGGGAGCTCCACTACAGCCACAGCAGTAAGCTTCATTACATCTACTCCACCCTGAACAAGGGGACAAATTACGGTCTCTCCAGCTCGCTCTCTGAAAGTGCCAAATACCAACAGCTTCTCGGTGTGTTCCTTAGTCTGACACAGCCCACCTTCTTGGCCGCCACATTTAGACCAAGAGGTCCCCCACCCCATCCATGCTAGGGCCCGACGGCTTAACCAAGACTGGCGGCTGCTAAGTCTGAATTTGCCAACATAGAATGCCTTGGTATCATCCGCTGTTTAGTATCCTTTATCCACATTTTATCAACCACCACAACATTTATCTTAACTTGATGGCCTAATTCTTAAACTGAAATTAACCTTAAGTAGGACTTCACACCATCCATCTATCTTCTTCCGCTTATCCGAGGTCGGGTTGCGGGGGAAGCAGCCTAAGCAGGGAAGCCCAGACTTTCCTTTCCCCAGCCACTTCGTCCAGCTCTTCCCGGGGGATCCCGAGGCGTTCCCAGGCCAGCCGGGAGACATAGTCTTCCCAACGTGTCCTGGGTCTTCCACGTGCCCTCCTACCGTTTGGACGTGCCCTAAACACCTCCCTAGGGAGGCGTTCGGGTGGCATCCTGACCAGATGCCCGAACCACCAAAAACATTCTCCTCAAACTAGTTTATCATCAGGTCAGCTGAATCATGCCTCAAAGTTTCCGCATTTTCCACTCATTTAGACAACATTTAGAAACTTAACAGTACTGCCTAAACTCTATACATAGTAATGGTTTTTTTCAAGTTGTGTTTTTCTGTAACAACTAATAAGGAGCCAACAGTTCCCCTTGTTTGTTTTAAATTATATTTATTTTATTGTGTTCTCTGACCAGTAAGCGGGTAAACACTTGTAGCGTGGGGAAGTTCACATTGGCGCAAACAATGGTAGCCTACATATTCATGTTCATCACGATTTAAACAGGAATAGCAACTGACAGCTCTTTTTGACAAAACAGCTTGTTTTTAAAGAACAACTAAAGCAGCAAATACACACAGCTTTAACTTAGTCTGTGGATGTCATGATTGATGGCTCGCCTGCTGATGGCATCATGTAGCGTCAAAAATAAAATGTGTCCTCTTTGCTTTCTCCCGGTGTTGACATATTACGATGTAGAGCATGTTAAATAATCACCTTTTTGTTTTGGCTCTGCCAGTGAGACAATCAACCTGAACTTATCTCAGAAGGAAAAGCATCTGATTGGCCCACCTATGTCGCTAACTCCCACCTTCTGTCATATTGTATGCTATTAAAGAACTGTGATTGGATATATTCTGAACTTGTCCCACCCATTTACAAGATGAAATTAAATATGCTTGGATTTTATTTCTGACAACTTTTTGTCTCGTTTTAAATTGGTCGACACTGGTTTACTGAGGGCTGAGAGGAGGGGTGTGTGTGTCGGGCAGACTTGTGGAGCCTGACACATGTGATAAACATAAAAGAAGAAAGATGATATCATACGAGTGTAGTAGCGTGTCCCTTTTTCAGCGGATTTCTCTGCCGCTGCGGATAATTTTGTCAACTTGTAATTTATACATTTTGTGGGTATTTTAAAATGTTTTATTTGTCCCTACGTAAGCCGGCTCGCTTAACATGCTAAGATATTATAATGCTCATCATGACCTCAACTTGGAAATTGTTTTAAGTTGCTGTATAATGTAAACATCTACAGCAGGTGTTGTGCCAGCAACTTAATAGTGGTTTGTATGATGAAATAAATAATTGTTATCAGGTTACCAGTAGTATTTCGATTCGGGCAAGGGGCATGAAAAAATGTGGTCCACTATAGTTTCAATTGTTTGGACTGCTAACTAGACAAATGCCACAAGTCACAATGTGCAGGACAATGCTGCATCCTTTTTTTTAATGGCCAGCAGGGAGCAGCAGCAGTTAACGTCAGTAAACATGGAGATGGCAATAGGTAGTTCCATGGCTTCTTTAGTACAAAATGTTGTTAGTTTGGTATTATATATTTGTCTATATTGTGTCTTCCCCTATTAAAAAGACAAACATATACATAAAGATCTTTGCACCAATGTCTTGAGGCAACATTTCCTTGCTTCCCCTCTGCTGAGAAAACTGCAGAATGAGTCACATCCTCTAAATCTTTGACCTTTCTGAGAAAGTGCCAGCTGGGAGTCAGACGATTCCTCAGTTTCCAGTAAACGAGGAATTCCCCACTCCTCCCCTTGCCCCAGACTGTCCTACGGCATCCCTTTTGCTTTCAGCTTGTAATCACACACTGAAGCGCTGTACCTGCCAGGTGGAGGTGACTTCTGCTTTATAATTGGTTGAGAGGAACTAAATGGGAGTGATTTGGGCCCCTCCCACATGCATGCCCACTCAAAAAGCATTAGTAGTAGCAGCTGAAGAGTAAAACCAGGAGGAAATGCTCAAATAGTGTGGGACACAAAAACAGCAGATCGTTGCAGGTATGTAGACTGGAATGTCTTTGAGGTACTCTTTGTTGTTTCACATAATGCAGAGGCCTGTCAAACTCTGTGAATTTCTATTTTTGTATTTCTCGTTAGACTTTTTTGTTTGGTGTTGTAGTCATGGATTGCAGCAGTTTTACATGCAGCTGTGTTTGTAAGCTGAATCTTGAACAGTAAAGTATCACTTTTTTTCTTAACTGTATGTGTGTGTGTGTGTGTGTGAAATCTGTTAGGTGGAAAACAATGTAGCACCAATTCAAGCACAAAGTTTTTTGAATTTGTACTTTTTTTCTTGTTGAAAAGGCTACAGTATACCACTTGGCTATCTACTTTTTTCATACAACAAAACATATCACCCTGACCTTGTCCTGTTTTTGCTTATATGTTATTACGGACCAAGAAACAAATATTGGCTAGTTGAAATGATAATTCCCACCAATTATTATCTTGGTTTTAGACAGGAGTGCTGTAACGGAGGAGCAATTCTAGGATTCAAAATGTTCCAAAATTGAGATAAATTTGAGCATGCAGTAAGTTAAATACTTCTGACTCGAAACTTGTGAAATTAGCAATAAGGAACAATCTTTCATTTTTTCTGTGGTCCAGTTAAAATGGCATTTACTTTTAATCTGTATTTTGTTAACCACATGAGGCAAGGCTGAATAAAATGAGAAAACAAAGGTTTAAGAAAATGTTTATGCCTTAGGTTCAGCATGTTTGGATCACACTGATCCATGCTTTGTTTCCAAACATTTTCCCTCCTCTGGTACAATTGGAGGAAGTATACTGTATTGTGATTGCTTCTCTCACAAATAATGACAGCTGACACCTTTCACAAAAAATAATTGAAAGATTCAAATTTCAACGGGAAATGCTCAGTGTGAGTGCTGACCGAGGGAGGGGTAATCACGCCCAAGTCTAGCACGGTGCGAACGACCTTATGTGAGTATGCCCTGACAAGCAAACTTGCTAATATCGAAGCATGTTTGATCATGTTTTTGTGGAGCAAACTAGTACTGCGCACAACTTTTAACAGTCATGTTGTTGCTAATGATACCGGTGCATGAGATATATGCAAGCTGGGCCGCCAACATCAGACATATAAAGCAGTGGTTCTCAACTGGTTTACCTTCGGGACCCATCAACTCTAATGACAGGTGGTGACCCAAATTGCAGAATTTATCAACTCAAATATATTTTATTGAATGAAAAGACATTGTTGTTAGAATTTGAGGTAGTGCAAAATAATAGTGTTCTAGCCCAACACATAAGTTTAATGAATGTTTCAGGAAAAATACGTTTTTATCCACAAACTCAAAATGATCTCATCTGTGAAAGGTTTTCTATTCTGCTCCCGCGAGTGATTAGCATTAGCGATTTTACATGGTGATTTCGAAGACCCCCAAATGTTACGATTAAATATACAACCAAGATGTAGATTTCACTTAAACAACTTGTATATAATTAGCATTACCGTATTTTTCGGAGTATAAGTCGCACCGGAGTATAAGTCGCACCTGCCGAAAATGCATAATAAAGAAGGAAAAAAACATATATAAATCGCACTGGAGCCCGGCCAAACTATGAAAAAAACTGCGACTTATAGTCCGAAAAATACGGTAAATGCTTAAAAGGCAAATACTTTGTAAGGCTCATCAAGAAACGGAACTGTCACATTATTGGTAGTAGAAAACAGTCGTTCTTCTGACATCAGGTGTCAAATAGCACTATATAGTGTTGTCACCACCTTGAAAAGTAATGATAGACAACATCCCACTGCATAATTATTTTTGTCCTGGCAAAGACCCAGTGAAAACGGGTCCGTGACCCAAAAGGGGGTCCCACCCACCAGTTGAGAATCTAAGCGCTAAGGTTCATAATTAGACATTTACTATTTTGTTACTGTATATTTTTTCAACACTAAACAGACTTGAAGCTTTACTTTTTGAAAAGTAATCGGTCAAAATCTTAAACCGTACATTGGCTTACTCCACTTAGGGAAGTAAGTGATGGTGGTTTGGATTCAAAGGAACACTTCTGTTGCCGAATGTCGTCATGTTTGGTGGTGGACCATCTCTCAAATTTGTGCGTGTGCGTGTGCGTGTGCGTGTGCGTGTGTGCGTGTGCGTGTGCGTGTGCGTGTGCGTGTGCGTGTGCGTGTGTGTGTGTACATGTACATGCACATGCACATGTACATGCACATGCATAGAACAGTGTTTTAAGAGATGCAGGAGTATCTGTTGTCTTGCTGAACAGATGGTCAGTGTGTGTGAGGTGTAATGGCTGGTTACCACAGTAGCACACGTCAGATGTGCAGACAAATGTTTATCTGAGGAGGTTGTATAAAAGTCCAATATGTGACATAATTAGTTTATATACATGTACAAAAACAATGCAAAAGAAGGTTGCTGCCTTACAAATATTGCAGCAAGTGTTTTATATTTGTTTACCCATCTCTTGGACTAATGTACTTTTATCCTCAGACGGTGTTCTCATGGAAAGCAGATCATCCGGTGATCTTGCAAGAAATACGGCCGGGGTTGACCCATTTTGCCGCAAGCAGTGGGCATCCCAGTCATTGAGGGTCACCGCCAAGGAGCTGTCGATCGTCTCTCCTGGGGGGAAAAACAACGCCATCGCAGAGCGCTTCTCCAAGTAGGTCACCCCCCTCAGTTGCAATCTTCCTTCATCAGCCTCAAGTTCAATACTTTTTTTTCACACCACAGTTTTCATTAATGAAAAAGCTTCTTATCTGCTTCCATCAGCCCTGACCAGTTACTTAATTTGCACTTCACTTTTCAGACTAACTGGCCCAAACTGATGGATTACATCAGGAAAACTCAGATTTATTGCAGGTGGACTCAAGTTACAAGTTATATGTTCAGTTCAGTTTCAGTTTATTGTGTATTTTCACTTTCCATATTACAGTCTTAGCTAGAAAATGGTAAATGCAATTTGAGGTGAACATTTTTGAAAACATTTTAAGTTTAGTTCCATAGTGTATTTTTTGGAAAATGCACCATCTTATGTCAGCATGCAGGCAGGACATATGCAGACCTTGCTACAGCAGTATCCCTGGACCACCTTGAGTTTTTGACATGTCATTTGTGCAATGGGGGTGCACAAGTACAAATACGGCTGTATTTAGAGATTAAAGTAGAAAGACTTGTCATGAAAACATCATATATTTCTGTGAAGAGGGTAATGTGTGTCAGATGCTTATGGGAACATCATAAAGGAATGCTCATGCCACACACTCCTTTGTCATAGGAAGTGTCAAACCATGTCATAATGTAAAGAGACATACTTGCTGGTATTGGTATATTTTGATTAAAAAAAGCAAGAAACCTATACTAATTATATCAAGTCAACAATGTGAGAGTCAAAATGTGAATATAATTTGATTAACAAGGTGTTTTTTCCGCTGACTTTGTAGATATGTCTAATGCGTCTTATGGACTGACATTTGACTTCTTTCTTAGGTACCAGATGGCAGCAGAAGAGGGCAGTGCAGAGAAAAAGAAAGTGGTAGGTGAACTCTTTGCAGAAACATTTTTAAGCCACAATTTGTTACTTTAAAACTAGCTGCCACATTACTTACTCCCATAGACAAAAAGCAGCATGTTTAGAAAAACATCAAATGATGAAATAACAAGAACATGCAAAAAAACTGAAATGACACACCTTACAAGAGTTAATTTAAAAAAAGTATTTTCTCTTTGTGTAGTCTTTGATGCTGGTTAACACATTCATTCATACATTGACGGAAAAACAGGGTAAAACATACTGTGGAGACCATCAAATAGAGACGGCAATCCAAAAAATTAACAATGGTGTCCGAAGTGTTTTGGTTTAAATGTTTAGTTCACACATTGTACAAATAAAATGAAATAATAAAAAAACAGCAAGAAAAAAAGAGACTTCTAAGGCACAATGCAAAGAAAAAAAGACTGAAATATTAATACTAACAACACAAAGCTTATTAGTCTTCAAGTATATGACTTTTTTTTTTTTTTTTTTTTTAAATGTAAACAAATGATAAAGCGGCCCCCCAGGATGCTTTGACTTTTCAATATGTTGCCCTGGTGGGGACTATCACATTGTTGCACATTATGCTAGAGCTGTGTTACCACCATGGAGCCTTAACCTTTTTTTCCTCATTTCCTGGACTTGTTTTCCCTAGTCCCCCTTACTGACCACCTCTGTTTCTGATTTTCTTTTGACTCCCTGCCCCTCACCCCCCTCTGACGTCCCTCCCTCCTAGTTTCCTTCCCTCCCTCTTAGTTTCCTTCCCTCTGTGTGCGCTCCTCTTCTTTGGCGTAGGGGGTGGGATAGGTACTGATCACTTCTCAAGGCTCGCACATCTGGAGCGACTTGTAGCACTTTTAGCTGGTGTGTGGACACACCTAACGGGCACACTCAACATCAAGCGGACTGCCGGGTCTTCAGCCCTTTTCAGGTTTTGCCTTTTTCTTCTTTGCTAAAAAGTATTTTGTTTCAACTTTCCAAACTGCTTGCTGAGTAGCTCTTTGTCTTTTTGAGCCGTTGTTTCCTGTCTTTGCACCTTCTTGCCCCTCAAAAAGCTGCCTGCACAAAACTCTGAAGTTGATTGGAATGTTTCTTGCCCAGCAACTGCAGAATCAGGGGGTGATTCCTCCTTAATGGTAGTCATTGTCAAAGCTATCACCAGCTATCACCAGATTTAGAAGGCGCGTTCACACAGTTCATGTGTGCGTGTGTATGAAATAGTGATTCATCACATCTGGAACCTTGATGTGGCTACAGTATTAGTGTCAGGGATCATTTAAGAAATGTAACAGTGTCTTATGGTTTCTAGGCTGTTTTCAGTGAAAAGAAGGTTGAAGTTTAGCTGATGTGAAGCACAATGATTCAATAGTACCAAAGAAAGGCTGACAAATATTTGGAATGTAAAATCAACCTTTTGGATTGATGTTATTGTGATGATTGTCTAGTGTAGAATCAATCATGGTTTTGCCTTTTTTACATTTTATTTAAAAAGGGCGGTGCATAATCATGAACATTTAAATGTAAATATGCCAGAATTAGGCCAAAGGCTACTTAACTTGCATCACATACCCCCTAGCAGGTTAAAAGAAGAAAATAAAACATTAAAACATCACATCCTGCACAGAAGAACAGTGTCACTGACAATTCATGAACCATAAAATAACAAAACAGGGTTGCAGGCTTTAAATTAAATGTATGATGTTGGTCTGACGAGTCTTATTTCTCTCTGCAGGCGGAAGAACCATTGCCCTCATCGCTTCGCAGTGGGAATCTGAGTGTTTTAAAAAAACACTGGGAGCAGCAGCAGCAGCACCAACTGCTGAGTGTCGGTGCCACACCCAACATCTCCACTATCCGCGAAACCCACCTCAGTCAAACAGGTGCTAAACCGAGACCCATGCAACAGATTGAGACCCCACTAGACATCACGAAAAGCCACAAGCTCCAGGAGGAGGACCAAGATACTGAGTTTGAAGCACAGACTGATCAAGCCAAGGAGCAGACAGACATGGAGCCCAAGGCCAACAGAGAAGCCGAGGAGCAAGACGGAGCAGTAGCAGAAGTGCCGGATTCGGAAAGGCCTAGCGTTCCCCTCAACAACCTGAAGATGATCTTCGAGAAGGGAGAGGCAGACAAGGTGAGTCGCAATGATCGGTCGGCTCTTGACCTTCAAGCTCTCACACACGAACCAATACAATTAGCATGGCAATTAATTTACGGCTCCAAAAAAGGCAACAAGTTTTCCATCTATCTTTTGTTCTATCTGGAAAAGAACAGGATCACAATTGGACAAGCTTTTGAGTAAACAAGTCTGCTTGTTGTCCAAGAGCCTTAGAGCCGTCATGCATCTAGTCACATGCTGCTGCCTCTTCTTGCCATCTGTCCATCAGCTGACAGGTTCTAAGGCAGCACCAGCGGCTCCAAAGGGGCACTAATTGTTGATAGTGGAGCATGACGCCGGATACATTTAACCCCAGTCATGCATATCTTTCTAAATGTAAAGTTCTAATACTCCCAAGTGTGACATGTTAACACAAAGCAGTCGTTTAAAATGCAGAAACTATTGCATGATGTAATTGTAAATCTTTTTAGAGGCACAGTCAAGCTTCATTTTTCAGTGGTTCAACCTAGCCACTGGCAGCATAGATGAAATAATAGTGTGTTCAGTTGCCATTCATTCATTGTTTTATCGCTTACACTGTTCAGGATCATGTGTGAGATGGAGCCTACCCCAGCTGACTTTGGGTAAGATGTGGGCTTTATACTGGAGTGGTTGCCAGTCAGTCAATGGGTAAATGGTCTTTAGATTATTTTAAAAAAATGCTTTGTTTATTCTTAGTCAGGGCAACCTTAACCTGAGAGGGGCCCCGAGGGCTGAGGATGTTTTGGGGGCCCTCACAAATCTCAACAAACTCTAACCCCTCCACCCTGAAAACACAGTTTGAAAAAAAAACAACAAAAAAAAACATGATTTTACTCAACAGACCAGCAACAATGCAACATTATTACCCATTTAAAAAAATATTTTGTTCATGAATACGTCTCCTACGTAACGGTCGTGTGTGCGTGTGTGTGTGTGTGTGCGCGCGCGCTAGAAGCCCGTAAACTTCAAGAATAGTGCTGGCAATCTGAGAGACTGCCTGTGCTTTTAGTTCGTAATGAGCACGCTTGCCTCTCACACCGGCGACCTGGGTTCGTGCCCACCTCTGAGCAGTAGGACAAAAACAACCGCAGCCTTAAAGTGTACACAATTGCTAGACAAAGCTGAGCTGTCTGTGATTTACATCTATGAACAGCAATCATTGCATTCCGCCTTCGAAATGGAGGGTCCCTAATTTGGTGGGGTCCATGTGCGTTAAAGCGGCCTTGTCCTTAAGTCTACAAATTGAAACAGTCTTGAAAGCATTTATCAGTGCAGTATTCGTATGCCAACAAAGGATAAAAACACTTGAATGACATCCCTGGTAGCATGTTGCATAACCACAAAGTCTCATAACTTGCCATCAAAAAGTCCGAAGACTGCAAACGTGTATGTGTAGTTCCCCAATTACCTGTTCTAAACGGACAAGCAACTCAGTGAAAGATTGACATATATTTTGTAACTTTTTTTTAAAACTAGTTTAATTGAGTTAGGTTCTCTGGTACAAAATAGCCACGGTTAAATAATCTTCATGGAAAGCTGAGAGTCGACTCCCCAGGCAAAAAGACGCCGCTCTCAGGAATGTATGCTTGTCCACTCATGTGACCTGTTTTTCCCCTCTTTTCTTTTTATCTTTTGATCAGGAATGTGTTTCTGTTTTTAGTTCACCAGAGAAACCAGCTTAGACATGATGAGTCATCATCAACCATACTTCACCTTTTGACTTTAGATAAGGGTGGCAAAAGATCTACTCTTAAACGCATGACATGAAAAAACAACCCATCAAAAATGCTGCAGACTTTTCCAGTAGATCTTAAACAAGCTACTGTACCTGTTGGAAACCCCCTGCTGATTTTGAGGAGCTCACCAAATGGTCAAATTATATTTACTTCAACTCTTTGAATTGAACCCGTTAATAAAATACTGACCTTCTGCCTCTTTTTACTTACCACCAAATAGCATACAAAATTACACAAAACGCTCAACTTTCCTTTTTGTAAGGTAATAATTTAATATGCTTGTCTGTGAAATTTAATGATTAGTCGTAAAGTTTAGCCATTGTGTGACTCATAGTTTTAAAAATGTTGCAGTAACGCCGACATTACTAAAATAATTGATGGTCTCTGCAAAGAAAAAAAATGCGTAACCAAATTACTTTCAAAACCTAAAACTTCATATGGCAATAAATTATTTGGCAGACATAAATGGCCTGTAGTCAGAAAAGATTAAAATGTGTTATTTTGCTCTTTTTCAACTCAACCTTGTCTTTTAATTAGCACAACGGTGGGTTCAATGAGTTTTATTGGCTGGTTTGCTTATGATAAAATACACAAGCAGTGTTTCATACATTTTATGGTCAATTGGACACATTGTGGACAACAAGGCTCTCACAATGGCATCCAGTGTGTGAGTAAGTCCCTTAGTAACGCTGCTCTCACTGAGTGATGATGTCATGCCGTGTGCTCATGACATCAGCTGATTTTCAACCTCATCAAAGCTCACCTCATCAATCAACCGTGCAGGCGGCTCCACCTCCATACTACTCAGCCCATGCGCCTCAAACCTCATCAAAAGCCTCAACCTCCACTTTTTTTTGGTTAACCCTTTAATCCGCCTATCTGCCTGAAACGCTTATCTTTATAAGCGGGAGGGGGTATGCATGCAGTCTTGAGGCACCCAGACGTTCATTGACCCTCACCCCTCCCACTCCCGAGCCCGGCCTCTCCCATCCTGCTCCCCCCTTTTCCTGCCTTAGCTGCTCCACCACCACCTTCCTGCTGCACATGACTCCACCCATGTCGCTTCATTGTCAGGCCTGGAAAAAAAGCCCTGTTAACCATCTGCCTGTCTTTTTTTAATACGTTTAAAAAAATGTTTGTTCCATTGTACCAATATTAAGTTGTGCAGTGATGGCTAACAGCATTAAGTACTTCCAATGAACAAGACCCATAATGCTTAACTTGACTCAAGCACAGAATATAGAATAGCTGAATGTCTTTTTCTCAACATTGTTTATCCCGTTATGAAAAACTTGAACGATATTAGGGTTTCAGGTGAAATTCCAAAATACAGATACAATTGACTATAACTTGTACATGTGACTGTCCAATCTGTTAGGATAATTTGTTGTCTCAACACCAAATTAATTTGTCTTTCAATTTTACATAAAGGCATACAATATGTCTTTGTGACCCCTCCGTTGTAACCGTCTGACACTCTTGACTTATATGCGGCCTCACAATAGTCCTTTACTGAAGAACTGACTTGCTGCACAACTAAGTCATATGACTTATATGAAAGTGCGTACACATTAGTGGTTACCATTGACATCACATGGAAGTGCTGATGTCATCTCAAAGAGCAATCTTATGTAGCTTGGCCATGAATCTTGTAGACCCAGCAGGGTTTTTTTTTGTTTCCATGACTTCATCTTTCAGTCTTTGATGGAAAAAACAGTAGGTATCATTTGTTTGCTTTAAAACCAAGGGACTTTGTTTCATGGAATGGAACAAAATTTCATCCAAAAGTTCATGATTAAGTCCCCCCTCCTCCTCCTGTTTTACTGTACGACAGTTTGCCAGCCAGCCACCCCCTTCATTATCCCCACAATCATCCAGCAGGAATCACCCCCCCCCCCCTGCAGCACCTGCTCCCTGTCCCCTCCCCTCAAGCATCTCAAGGGGCTCTAGTCTGGTCTGTCCTGTTCAGTCTGTGCCTAGACCCACTGGAGCTCACCAAACTCCAGACTGGCCTCATCGCCGTTTGTCTTCCGCAGAGGTAGCTATGGTTCATTTAGTTTTTCTCTTTGTCCTTTTTGAACGCAGCACTGGCATTCACACTTTTTTTGTATGTTACTCTCCACTGGTATTTGCATACTGCAAGACTAGAGTAGAATGAAAACCGCATCATAAAGTCCACTTCATAGGGGAACTTGGTGAGCAGCTATATGGAATATTGAACGGCCTCTTTGTGTCTTTGTGCTTTCCTGCTGTCTTTGTTTTTTAAGGCTTAATGGTAGAGTAGGGTGTCGTCTTGCCAAACTGTGTGTGTGAGGGGGGTGGGGGGTGAATGAAGGGAACTGCAAGTCAGTCTGTATGGGAGCTTTAATAGCATCAGGATTAGCCGTAGATTCTTTGTCTCGCCCATTGAGCCACCTCCTGGGACCTTGCGTGGCCGGCATGCTTGTTTACATCCGGCTGATCAGCCACATGTTTACACTGTATCCCCACCCACACACACACACGCACACACTTGTGTGTCTCAGATATCCCCGCCCCTCTTCAAACCTGCTCCCTCAGTCTGTGGAAGATAATCCACCCTTGGGGCTTGATCCGTTATGGTGTTTAGGGAGTGACGGGGCTTCTTTAGCGCAGATACGCAGAATATGATTGCTTTTGTCATGTTGTATTTCTGACTCACCATACAATAAAGCAGGTTTATTTCTGGGCAGTCCTAGACAGAAATTAAAAACTCAAGAGAGTTACTTCAGGCAAAATAGTAGCACCGTTAAATGGAAATACAGTTGCACTTTGCTACATCGGGCTTCAAATTTTACGGCTTCACCACGTGGCAGATTTTATTAAAAACTTTTTTAAAGCATATTTGACATATATTGTGCCTAAATTAGGTGTTAAATTAAGGTGTTTTTATGTACTGTATGTTTTACAGTCTTTGTCTTTCCATGAGTTGTGGCGCCCTAGTGAAGCATTTCACCAAGCCGAGTTCTATTTAAGAGTTAAGGGCTATGCTGCAAACAATAATAGGCAGCTAATCTTGGTGCTACTTTATCTTTACTGCGACAATCTTAAGTTAACTTTTGGCACAACAATAAATCCTGCCTCACCAACATGAGCCTTTTTTAAAGCGGAACTGCACTTTAAAAAAATGCCCATCATTCACAATCCTTATGTGAGACGAGAATACATTTCTTTCTTATTTTAATGCATTCTAACTAGTTCATAAATTTGTAGGCCAAAAACCGACTCCTACTATTGTCCTATTTTTCTCCAAAATCCACAAATGTGCCAGATTTGTTAACTATTGACAGTTTAGCCTATACTTGGTAGACCTAAGCGGTATTCCCAAAAACGTGTACAGTTCGGTATGGCCAACTATTTTCAAAGTTTTAGCAATTCATGTTTTATGTGTATAGCTTTTGTTCAGAAAATAAGGCAAGGAACACTACCCCTAAACAGAACAGAACTCATAAGCTGTTGGGTTGAGACATGTCCTAAAGAAGGAAATGTTAACTTCAGTGTGTGAGCCTCCTTTTCAACAAACAATCCCAACCTTTCAATGTGGTTGGAATGGTCTTGTTGGTGTGTTCTCTTGATCAAAACAAGTCAGAACTTGTGCAATGTTTCATCTACCCATGAGCAGCTGAAGGTGGACTTCGCCTTTTATGCTTTACCAACTTTCTTTTGGAAAGTGTTATTGGTCTGACATGATTTCAACTGGTTTATTTTTTTCTGCCTTGCTGTGAAATGTTACCTGGTGAGGCCTCTGGATGTTTGCGTGCCTCATCAGGCAGCATTGGACTCAGGTAGCAAACAATTTTCTTCAGCTAAACTCAGACAAAACTGAAATCATTGTCTTTGGCCCACAGAAGCAAAGAGAAATGTATTAGTCACCTTGAGAAGCTCTCTCCCTGAAATAATCAGATTAGAGATCTAAGGGTTATACCTAAAAAAAAATAAAAATACATAAATAAATAAATAATAAAATAAAAATAAAATAAATGAAAAATAAATAAATAATAAAATAAAAATAAAATAAATGAAAAATAAAAAATAAATAAATCAATTGCCAAAACCAGAGGAATAACGTCTAAATCAGACTTAGAAAGACTAATCCATACCATGCCTCCAGCAGGTTAGACTACTGCAATGGCCTTCTCACTGGGCTCTCTAAACAAGCGGTGAAGCAGCTGAAGTACATCCAGAATGCTGCTGCTCGAGTCCTGACTAGAACCAGAAAATACGACCAAATTAATCCAGTGCTTAGGTCACTGCATTGGCTTCCTGTTGCTCAGAAAATAGACATTAAAACAGCTCTCCGTGTACATCTCTTTTCATGCTTTTGTGCCAAAGTAACCTGACATGTTAGAACCATCTTGAGCTCTGAGAACCTCATTAGGTGGTCTCCTGCTGGTGCCTAGTGTCAGGTCCAAACATGGTGAGGCTATGCTTTAGTTTTATGCTCCTAAAATCTGGAATATTCTTCCAGAAAATGTGAGACAGGTCTCAATGTTTAAATCCAGCCTGAAAACATTTTTTTGTGTATTTGACTGATAATGAAAGTGTTGTATCTACACTCTTTGATTTTAATTTTAATTATGATTTGTTTAATTTTGTTTTTAATTAGATTTTTTTTAAATTATTTTACCCTTTTTAATTTGAACTTCCTGTAATTTTCTGTAAAGCACTTTAAACTGCCTTTGGTACGAATTGTGCTCTATAAATGAACTCTCCTTGCCATTAGGGCTGGAATGCACAGGTCAAGCATCTTTAGTGCCAAACGATTTGAGCCAAAGTCTTTTTTGGCTTGTTTAAACTGACTACATCCTTCTAGTGTAATCTGTACTTGGAGGTG
Organism: Nerophis lumbriciformis; assembly: GCF_033978685.3. Lineage (NCBI taxonomy): Eukaryota > Metazoa > Chordata > Actinopteri > Syngnathiformes > Syngnathidae > Nerophis > Nerophis lumbriciformis. Next base: position 43,498,129 of record NC_084548.2, on the reverse strand, counting down.
CTGGATGGAATGTCCTTTTGGGGGGACACAACCTCTCTGCGTCTTTTTAAATTGAATACAGTTGGCACTGTGTACACATTTCTTTAACTGTCGAAAAGGAAACATACAATGTATGCAGCATCAAACCAGAGGCATGTAAGGTGTGTGTGTTTGTCTTCTGCCGATCAGACGCGCGGTATCTGTCTCAAGCTTTCTGAGCTCATTAAAGAGATTAAAGTGGTGCATACTGAAGACACACACACACACACACACACACACACACACACACACACACACACACACTTAACATTCTAAAATTGTACTCGCAACCGTCTCTTGGCATTGCCTTCAACCCATGTCGTTCTGTCTCATGGACACCATTGCCAACAAGAATTGTGCAAACTGCAGAGATAATGCAGGACACGCTCTCATGCAGTTTTTGGCTCTCCGGCTTCTGTTTAATTGCCACCTATTTTGTTTTCCTGTTTTTTTCTAAGGAATCCAAAGAGCAATCAAGTCAAGGAAGCGGTGCTTGCACAGCTAACATGGACCAGCTTTTAGGAGGTATGTGTGTACACTATTTCTGTTCCTAAACATGGTCATTTAAATGTGAAACTTAAGAGTTGAACCAAACAATCGGACAACACTACTATTTTTTCTCACAAACAAAATATTACTTTAGTAGTTTATTTGTTTTATTATTCCAAAAGGTTTGACGAAAACTAGAATGCATGGAAACCAAAGCAATTTTTTCCACATAATTTATATCCAGTTAATCTGTTTCAACACAAACCCATTTCTATAGAGCACGGTGGAACAGGGGTTAGTGCATGTGCCTCACAATACGAAGGTCCTGAGTAGTCCTGAGTTGAATCCCGGGCTCGGGATCTTTCTGTGTGGAGTTTGCATGTTCTCCCTTTTGACTGTGTGGGTTCCCTCCGGGTACTCCGGCTTCCTTCCACCTCCACCCATGCACCTGGGGATAGGTTGATTGACAACACTAAATTGGCCCTCGTGTGTGAATGTGAGTGTGAATGTTGTCTGTCTATCTGTGTTGGCCCTGTGATGAGATGACGACTTGTCCAGGGTGTACGCCGCCTTCCGCCCGAATGCAGCTGAGATAGGCTCCAGCACCCCCTGCGACCCCAAAAAGGGACAAGCGGTAGAAAATGGATGGATGGATGGATTTAGTTGTACTGTACGTGCAGAAAACAATGTGAAATACAAGTAAATGATGAATCCCTTTTGTCAGCGAAGACTGATTAATGGCAAGAGAGGAGAACATTGAAGAGCCAAGCAGACACCTTCATACTTTGCTACGAGTTCTTTAGTTGTATAGTGTTTTTCACCTTTTATCAAAGTCCTGGTTTTTGCTACTTTCTTTGGCCCTATTTTGTAGTTATTGTGAAAAAAGCACAAAGACGGAGTTGCCTGTTTGGCCAAAACAAAACCAAAACGGTATACGAAATCCAGGGCAAAAATGGTAATCAAACGGAATCATCCGAAATAAAGGGGCGCATGAAAACCGAAGTACAACAAAGTCTATGGTGTACTGGAGACTAGGCTCAAAATATATTGTTTAAAGCAGGGGTCTGGTAGAATCTGGTCTGCGTTGCACAAAGTATTCACTTCAGAATCAAATTTTAACCATGTGACTAAATTAGTTAAGTGCTTATACCAACAGCTATAGTCAGCCTGAGTGAGCTAAGGTAGGCCTAAAGTCATCAAAATGTATAAAAACTCAAAATGTTGACACTGTTGTTCCCCTTCGAATGGTTCGTCACCTTCGCTTGCTTACTGGACATTGCTCTTTGTGTTGCCCTGCAGTTATTGTAGTTAAGGTTATTTATAGTGGGATTCAATATCTCTATAGTACATTTAACTATTAGCCAACCAGGGTTTTCAGGCCACAAATACACTCAACTATGAAGTTAAGCAGGGGGAACAAAATATGGGCCTGGTTTAAAGATGTGCGCAAACCAATGAGGGGTTTGACATCTGTAGCATTGATTACGATCATGTTAACGATGATGATGTGAGATGCTTATCTAACATGAAGCAAATTACTGCATTTCAGAATATAGCAATTTTCAAGTTGGAAATACGAATTTGATCTGTACTTTTTGTTCTCGTCTACAACATGCGAATCATTAACCAGTGTTGAGGACATTGAGAACAGGGTCCTCTATTTTTACTGCAAAACAAATGTACATACTGTATATGCGTCCAAATAAGGTCAGCATAGAGCTTACATCAGTGGTTCTTAACCTGGGTTCGATCGAACCCTAGGGGTTCGGTGAGTCGGCCTCAGGGGTTCGGCGGAGGTCAAAACACACCCAACTCATCGTGTAAATAAAAACTTCTCCCTATCGGCGTATTACGGATACAGCAACAGCAGAAGTCAGACTGAGTTGCAGGTGTGTAATTTGTTGTGAGTTTATGCACTGTGTTGGTTTTGTTGTTTGAACAAGGTGATGTTCATGCACGGTTCATTTTGTGCACCAGTAAAAAAAAAAACATGGTAACACTTTAGTTTGGGGAACATATTCACCATTAATTAGTTGCTTATTAACATACAAATTAGTAACAAATTGGCTCTTAAAGAGTCATTATTAAGTACTTATTAATGACTTATTCGGCATGGCCTTATTATAACCCTAACCCTCTAACCCTGGCCCTAACCCTAACCAAATAACTCTAAATTAAGTCTTTGTTACTTAGAATATGTTCCCCATGCTAAGGTGTTACCAAAAACATATAACTTTGTCTTGAATTTGAAAAAAAAAAAACATTTTATTTTTCACTAAAGAAGGGTTCGGTGAATGCGCATATGAAACTGATGGGGTTCGGTACCTCCAACAAGGTTAAGAACCACTGGCTTACATGTTGTAGTGAGAAAGTGGAGATTTTGAATTGGAGTTTACTCTCACCGTTTTGTTTTAATTAGATGGAACTCTTGCAGAGTCGACCCCTCTCCGGGATAGAATGGCGCTCTACCAAGCTGCCATCTCCAAACAGGACATCACTCCCGCCTCAGTCAGTGTGAGTACTCTTTCTTTCCTTAGTCCTCTTGCACACCAAGGCGCGTAGAGCCAACCGTGTCAACCATGTCTCTCGATTTGGGTCTACTGTGGGCAAAGAGTTGCTTGTGCCGGAGTCACGTTACAGGCTTTAAGGTCCTGGGCTATTACATCCAGCCAGCGGGTGGATGTAATAGCCCGCTTTCTGGAGATGAAAGCTCGGATGGTACTAGTTGGATGTTCCACAGGCAGCCATACCAGCATACCTGCCTCATTGCTGCGAGACGGGATACTGGGAGCTGTTAGGTTTGGTCTCTCAAAGTCTGGTTGGTGACGTGCTGGCCCCATGTGATGCCTCCAATTCTCCTGAGGGCTCCGGTATCAAACCCATCAAGCCTGGCCGCCAGGATGGTATTCAGCGACCATGTTTTGGGCCGTACAGGAGAACGGAGATGACAGAGGCATCTCCTGCTTTGTCTCCCGTGATATGTGCCGGTGTTGCCACAATGGTCTCCAAAGGGACTACATGACAGAGGCTGCTAGGGCTCGCTGTCTGTCAATCTCAGGTTTAAGGTCGCCGGTGTTTGATATTGTCGAGCCCAGGTATTTAAAAGTGGATACAAAGTGGGACAGGGGTCCCGTCAAAAAAGAGGGGTGATGGATCAGGTCCTTCGCCTACATGTCTTAGGCCAGCTTATCTTCAGGCCTAACTTTTTGGACTCCTCGTTGAACACACCGAGGGCTTCGTAGAGCTGATCAGCAGTTAACCGATGACTCAATTAAAGAGCTCAGGAGCCGCGACACAGCCTTACCCTGCTGTTTATGGGGAACCACTCGAAGTCCTGACCATTCACTCGTACGCAGCTTTCAGCACCCTGGTACAGCTAGCTGTCTGGAGAGTGTGATGATTTTGGTTGGGGCTCCAAGGGACTTCAGGATGTTCCAGAGGATCCCATGGTCCACTGTGTCAAAGGCAACCTTAAGGTCAATGAAGGCGATGAAGAGGTGCCGATGCTTTCTGAACTCCCGGACCTTTTCTATTATTAGCTGGAGAGCGGAGATGTGATTGATGGTGGAACAGTTGGGCATGAATCCGGCTTGTTATTGGCGGCGTCTGCTATTGGTTGCGGGTAAAGCGCGGGTGAGTAAGATGCAGGTGAAGAGTTTGCCAGGAATGCAAAGGAGGATGATGCGATGCCTCTGTGGTTGCTACTGGTCAGCTGATCTCCCTTGTTTCCAGAAGGGAAGCATAATGCCCCGCATTCAGTCATCTGGCAGTAACTCAGAGACCAACACAAGGTTAATAATTTATATGAGCCATAGAATGATGTTTTTGCCCCCAGCTTTCAGCATCTCTGCTGTGATGGTACAAATCCCGGGAGCTTTGCCATTCTTGCGTTTTGACAGGGCTGCTTTGATTTCAGCTGGGGAGACGGGGATGATGGAGCAGTCCGAATTAGTGGCAGAGTGGCTGGTAAGGGTGGGGTCTTTTAGAACAGGAGGGTGGTTAAGGAGCTTGAAATATTTTCTTCTCCCGAGGGAGGGCGTAACACAAAATATTTGAGAAGCACTGCATTAGAACATTGTTTAAATTGTAACTAACAGTTATGTATACCATAGCTGTTTTAATATTCATGTTTTGTGTCTCCGTCAGACTGACCTGCAGGATACTTTCTGTAGCAAACAGAAGGAGAATGTTCCCCCGTTCTCCTTGGATATGGTGAGGCCTTCCTAACACCCCTTTATAGGTGACCATGTGAGTGTCGTACACATTTATCTCTTACACAATCTCTCACTACAGAGTCCAGATTCTGAGCCAAACGGCAGAAAAAGTTTTAGTGCAGAGAGCAACGGTAAGTTCTATGTACAATATTTCTATAGTTCAAAGATAATACAAGCTTTTCACACATCCATCCATCCATATTCTACCACTTGTCCCCCCTCGGGGGGAGCCTGTCCCAGCTGTACTCAGACGGAAGGCAGTTTACACCCTGGAGAAGTCACCATCTCATCCCAGGGCCAACACAGACAACATTCACACTCACATTCACACACTAGGGCCAATTTAGTGTAGCCAGCCAACCTATCCCCAGTTGCATTTTGGAGGTCTTTGGAGGTGGGAGGAAGCCGGAGTTTACTAGAGCTATAGCTGAAATTAATGAATTAAACACAAACTAGCATAAAAAGCACCACCCAGTATCCAGATTGTCAACTGTCTATTTGCTGCCAAAGGTTCTGGTCCTGGCAGTGCTGCATGTTCTCCTGCCAAAACTCCAAGGGTAAGACACACACACACACACACACACACACACACAGAGACACACACGCACACGCACACACAGTAACTGAACTAACTTTACGTTTTGTGCAGAATTTCCGTCTGCCGGTAAGGGAGACCTGCGTGTCCTGTCAGAAGACAGTCTACCCCCTCGAGAGGCTGGTGGCCAATCAGCAGATTTTCCACAGCGCCTGCTTCCGCTGCTGCCACTGCAACACCAAACTGAGGTGAGCAGGTCACAATCCCTAACAATAACCATGTAAAATATTAGGAACTGTTGTGAGGCAGGAGCCGGAATACTTTTTCTCAGCTGAAGAAAAAAACCCAACACTTTTTAAAAGAGTAAACGTGTGAGTGAGCACAAAACTCAAAATATGCTTCAGGGAAAAAAAAAATTCAGTGGCCCCAATCATTTTCTATACTCTGCTCACTGTGCCGCAATAAAAATACTGCACACTAATGTAGTTTTATCTACTAGCCAGCAGAGGACAAATACACCGGTTTCCAAAGCGTTCAAACATTTGATGAATAGCTTTAAAACCATTTATCCATTCATCCATTTCTACTGCTGGAGCCTATCCCAGCTGGACTCCAGCAGAAGGCAGAGTACACCCTGGACAAGTCGCCACCTCATCGCAGGACCAACACAAACATTCACATTCACACACTAGGGCCAATGTAGTCTTGCCAATCAGTCTATCCCCAGGTGCATGTCTTATACGTGGGGAAAAAGGAACAAACATTGATGAATCCCTCCTGGAGTTTGAAGGCGTTTTGTTGCGGCCTAAAATGCCTGATTTCAAAAGTTGTTTTTAGGCTTTTTTTTTTTTTTCAATAACATTACATGACCATGTGTTTTTATGACTGTGTAATCAGCACTTTAAGTGTTGATTTGTAACCTTGAGCCCAGAAAGCACAGGATTTCAACAAATCTAACAAAAGATGCTTTATCTGTCCGTTAAACATTTTTGAACACTGACAGCAATTTATCAGTCCCCGCTGGAGTTTGAAATGCACGAATTTGCCGACGTACTTCCCCAAAATTGCAATACAACAATCAGGCTACTTAATAACATTGCTAGTGAAAGTTAAATTATTTGTGATTTTTTTTTTTTTGTCTGTAATTATAATTTGGACGTTTGCTGAAGAAAACGTAAATGATGAACAAATTTAAACAAAGACCAAAGAAAGCATCTGACCAACATACAGTGACGGGCAAGCTACTTGGAAAATGTAGTAAACTAAGCTACAAGTTACTGGCGATTAAATGTAGCTAAACTATCCCGAGTAAATTGTAGCAAGCTCCATGGCAGAAGTAGCTTGATATATATAATGTTCTTTAAAGTGGGGTTCTATATCTCTAGATAGTGTGTGTGTGTGTTTTTATATATATATATATATATATATATATATATATATATAGTTTTTATATATATATATATATATATATATATATATATAAAACTGCTACTAACTTTTGCGCCCTCTCCTGGTTAGTTTGGTCAACTACGCTTCCCTGCACAACAACGTGTACTGCAAGCCACACTTCTGCCAGCTCTTCAAGGCCAAGGGCAACTATGACGAGGGCTTTGGCCACCGGCCCCACAAGGAGCTGTGGGAGAGCAAAGGTGAGGCGGGGGACATCATGTCACCACAGCCCAATTCTTACATCAAGACCCCCTCTCCTGCCTCTGAGCTGGAGAGCCCCAGTGTGGAGGACTCCCCTCTAGCCAAGGTAAATGTCCTCACGGCCACCATGGAGGCTTTGGGACAAGGATCCCCGGAGAAGACAGACAGACCCACGGAAACGCGCAGGCTGAAAATCTCCTGGCCGCCGCAGCCAGAAGGCGACACCAGCCATAATGGAGCTACAGTGCACGCCGACGGAGGCTCTGCCACCAAGCCTATCCGTGCAAAATGGCCCCCAGAGGACGACTCTGCCTCCTCGTCAGCCGAACAAAGCAAAGGATCTTCCTGCCTGCGGAGGAGCTCGTCCTTAAAGGAGCGCTGCATTCCCTTTACGCTGATGGGCCAAGCTGAATGTGCACCTGCTGCTGACCCAAAGAAAGTGGACCGAGTGCAGGCGGAGGCCCAGAACATGGAGCTGCAACATGGAGAACCTTCACCGGACAACTACACGCCTACTGAGGATAGCTGTGTGGACGTGAGCAGCACTGGAGAGGAGGGGGAAGACATGACTGACAGGGATGCAGAAGACATGGAAGAAGAAGATGAGCTGTTGGAGAAGGAAGGTCAGGAGATGGGGGAAGAGGAGGGCAAAGACAGGCCAGAGAATCGTGTCCACTATGAGGACGATGAGGTAGACCAAGCTCATCAGGAGCAGGTGGAGGAGCAAATGGATGAGGAAGATGGCGTTTTGGAGGAGGAGATGCCCGCTACCAAACACGAGACGTCTTCTACTGAAGATGATGATGAGGTAGTGGAGGCCAGCAGGTCGCCACAGGATGTGGGCTTCTGGGAGGAGGAGGAAGTGGAGGACAAGGCGGAGCAAGAGGCGCTGAGCGTGGAGGAAATGATCAAGCGAAACCGCTTCTATGATGACGGGGAAGAGGAAGAGGAGGATTTCTAAAGATGGCCGCCTTGTCGCATGTGTTGATGGTGAACGCTACTGAGCTCTTGAACTGTGCCTCCTTTCTACATTCAAAGCCATTCCAACGGTATTTTTACTGTCCTTTGTTCCTCTCACCTTTTTATCTTACCATATTTAAAGCACACCTATTATGAATGTTGTTCAATACAAAGCCCAAAGATAGGAATTATTTAACACCAACTTAAATGTGGCCCAAAAGAGCTTTTAAGATACTATGAGAACTATTATTTTTCAATTGGTTTGATTTTTAAACACAAGCATTCCTCAAGAAATGACCATTGACACTCTGTGTGCATTTCCAAAACCATTTGGTAAACATTTATGACTAAACAATCTGGTTTGAATGTACTGTTTTTAAACCAAGCGTGCAAAAGTTATCTTATTTTGCTACTGTTTGAATAAATTGTGTACAAAATGCTTTTGTCTGAGTCACAAATCTATGAATCCATGACTGAAAATGACCATCATACTTTGACATAATGTGTTCATCAGATATCTAATTCCCGTTCATGATTTGATAAACAAGGCAGTATACTGATTCAAGAATGTAATCAAATAAGTGATTGGTGGGTAAAAATGTCTTCTCTGGCTGCTGCACATGCAACACTTTTTTTTTTTACAAAATGTGCTTGGTACTGAAACTGAATTATTTGTAACAAAATCAAAGCCACTGTGCATTTTACCACCAGCGCATTCAAGAACAACATGATTGTTCTGATTTATTTCTCAGTATGGAAGTAAAACTTGTTTCTTTGGACTTCCAGAGTTCAACACGGCTAATCCAAGATGGACCTTTGTTTTCCTTTAAGCAAAGTCACTTGAGTCACGTTCAACTCCAACCACTTTCACAAAAAACCTGATTTACAAAACAAAGAATCAATTGTTACAAGTGGCTTGTGAAGGCACCACAATTTGAAGTCAAATTTCATTTTTATAAATCTAACAGTAAGTTTGTGTTTTCACCAATTTTGCTGCTTAAACACTTTTAAATCATGGGACTATTTTGTGACATTTTAACTGACCAAAAATGACATATGCAGCTGAGGTCCAAAAAAGATGTGATCCCTTACTAATAAATATTTGTAATCCTAACATGCAGTATTGCAGTTTAAGTAACATTTGCTTTTTGTCGCTAGTGGTTCATAAGTATTGACAGCGCTTCACTTTTTAGTAAAAAAAAATTGTTATAGCCCTATTCTAAAATAGAATAAATTCATTTTTGTCAAATATTCTACACACAATACCTCATAACGAAAAGGTGAAAAGTTTTTTCATTAAAATTTTTGTACGTTAAAACTAAAAAAAATCTAAAAAATAAAAAGTATTCATAGCATTTGCTCGATACTTTATTGATGCACCTTTGGCATCCTTTTGAATACGACGCCACAAGCTTGGCACACTTGGGCAGTTTTGCCCATTCCACTTTGCAGCACCTCTCAAGATCCATTAGATTAAACATGAAGCATTGGTTTTTATCCAGGATGTTTCTGTACATCGCTGCATTCATCTTAGTCTAATCAGGGAGGTGACCAAGTGGTCACTCTGTCAGCGCTACAGCATTCCTCTGTGGAGAGAGGAGAACCTTCCAGAAGGACAACCATCTCTGCAGCAATAGATAGATTGAACTCGGTGGTGTGAATGCCAGGCATCATGTTTGGAGGAAACAGGCACTCCTAGTGATGATGAATATCTTGAACCCTTTTTTTTTCTTTTTTTTTAGATGAAAGATTATGTATTTAATATTTGTTGACTTACTCAGTGTATTATTTATTTATTCACTGTTCTGTTACAGACAATAAGGAAATGGGTTAAAACTGATATGATATGAAAAATGGGTAGGATTAAATAAGCTCTGTTTCTTCCTACTCCTTTTCGGACATGCTGTAATGAAACAACTGGAAATATGTGATGCATTACATTGTATCGCATGCACGTTCGAAATAAACTGAAACTGAACTGAACTGAACAGTAAAGCATGGTGGTGGCAGCATCAGGCTGTGGGGATGTTTTTTAGCGGCAGGAACTTGGAGACTAGTTAGGATAGAGAGAAAGATGAATGCAGCAATGTACAAAGACATCCTGGATGAAAACCAATGCTTCATGTTCAATCTAATGGAGCTAGAGAGGTCCTGCAAAGAGGAATGGGCAAAACTACGTTGTATGCAAAAAGACTTGAGGCCGTAATTGCTGCCAAAGGAAAGAAAAATAAATGTATTCCATTTTGGAATTAGACTGACAACACAATGGCGAAAAAATGAAGCGCTGTGAATACTTTCCAGGCACACTCTAGTCTAGTTCATGTGTTTTAAGATTTGTGGCACCAAACTTCTTGAGTAAATCTTTACAGTATTCAGCTTACAGACACACACAGAAACCATCTGAGAATGAGATGTAACATAACATATATCAGTAACAATATCAGAGAGTGTTGCACTTGAAATGATTCAACCCCTTTGTAAATTACAAAAAAAATAAAAAATATGGCCAATAAAAATAATTTATATAAAAAAATGTATATATAAAATTTACAGTAAGGGGTTAAACATTCGAAGTGCATTAAACCAGAATGTGTTCCTTTTGGCTCTGTGGTTGTTTTTGTGACTGCGTGATGTAAAGTGCTCTCTTTCAACACAACTTCAAGCAAACAAAAACAAAAAGAACATTCCCTGATTGCTTTACGCTGAACATCGATTAAAGTGTTCACATGTGAAGAAAACATACCTGACAAAGTGGTTCCGAGCATCTTGATGTGGTTGCAGTAAAGCCATGCGCAGAAAACATTTGGGGGTAATAATGACTAGGATGGCATGTCTGTGCTCTGCCACTAGAGGGCGCCCTCTGCCAGAGAGAGAGAGGGCGAGAGAAGGGTGGTGAGAGAGGCCCGGTGGAAAGACATGGCACTCGTCAGCTTTCCTTGGAGTCTCCTCAAATGTAATAAAAGTGGGACGAGGTTGCCAGACCTCAGCGATGACAGCCGCACACAGCTGACAGAGAACACATTGCACAGGATTTACAACGCAGGGGATTCCAAGCATCGCAGTCATCTTGTCTCTGATGAAGTGCTGGGATGATGAGGACATTTACAAGAGAGCACGGGTTCTTAAATAAGTGGGCCGAGTAGGGACCTGCGTGGCTACTGGGGCCCAGCTCTGCGGCACAGCCAGCTGTTCGGCAGAGAGCTCGTCGGCGAGGGCGTCCAGCTCATCCGCTGAGAGTATGCAAGTCCACCTTGACCTTCTCTCCGTTACTCAGCATCCCCACGGTGGGGTAGAGGCCGCCGGGAGGGAGCGCCATCTCTCTCCGACCTACTAGCTTCCCGTTTCTCGTGAAAAACACCTGGAGGACACAAGGAGAGGAGAAAGTTCATATCTCCACAATCTGTACAGCTTGCTTTGTCTTTGTTTGGGCCGTCACTTTTAACTTGTGTTTTCAAATGATTCATTTGGAACACTTTTACATTTGGATTAATCATGATTAATTACAGTTCTTTACTCGCTTGCATATTCTAAACCAGGGGTGTCAAACGTACGGCCCGTGGGCCGGAACAGGTTTTATCCGGCCCGCAGGATGAGTTTACTAAGTATAAAAAAAATGAGCCAAAATTTTTGAATGAAAGAAACCGCTGTTCTAAATGTGTCCACTAGATGTCACAATAGAAATTCTTTGTATCTTTGTAGATTATGCTACATACACTATATTGCCAAAAGTATTTGGCCACTCATTAAAATTATCAGAATCAGGTGTCCTAATCACTTGGCCCGGCCACAGGTGTAGAAAATCAAACACTTAGGCATGAAGACTGCTTCTACAAATATTTGTGAAAGAATGGGAGCTCAGTGATTTCCAGCGTAGAACTGTCATAGGATGCCACCTGTGCAACAAATCCAGTCGTGAAATGTCCTCGCTCCTAAATATTCCAAAGTCAACTGTTGGCTTTAATATAACAAAATGGAAGAGTTTGGGAACAACAGCAACTCAGCCACCAAATGGTAGGTCACGTAAACTGGCAGAAAAGGAGTCAGCGGATGCTGAAGCGCATAGTGCAAAGAGACTTTCTGCACAGTCATTTGCTACAGAGCTCCAAACTTCATGTGACCTTCCAATTAACCCACGTACAGTACACAGAGAGCTTCATGGAATGGGTTTCCATGGGCGAACAGCTGCATCACCTCCCAGGGGGTGATCAAGGGTGATGGGTCAAATGCAGAGAATAATTTCGCCACACCTAGTGTGTGTGTGACAATCATTGGTACTTTAACTTTATCTAAGCCATACATCACCAAGTCCATTGCAAAGCGTGGGATGCAGTGGTGTAAAGCGGGGGATGCAGTGGTGTAAAGCGTCGAATGCAGTGGTGTAAAGCGTGGGATGCAGTGGTGTAAAGCGTCAAATGCAGTGGTGTAAAGCGTGGGATGCAGTGGTGTAAAGCGTGGGATGCAGTGGTGTAAAGCGTCGAATGCAGTGGTGTAAAGCGTCAAATGCAGTGGTGTAAAGCGTCGGATGAAGTGGTGTAAAGCGTGGGATGCAGTGGTGTAAAGCGTGGGATGTAAAGCGTGGGATGCAGTGGTGTAAAGCGTGGGATGCAGTGGTGTAAAGCGTCGAATGCAGTGGTGTAAAGCGTGGGATGCAGTGGTGTAAAGCGTCAAATGCAGTGGTGTAAAGCGTGGGATGCAGTGGTGTAAAGCGTGGGATGCAGTGGTGTAAAGCGTCGAATGCAGTGGTGTAAAGCGTCAAATGCAGTGGTGTAAAGCGTCGGATGAAGTGGTGTAAAGCGTGGGATGCAGTGGTGTAAAGCGTCAAATGCAGTGGTGTAAAGCGTCGGATGAAGTGGTGTAAAGCGTCAAATGCAGTGGTGTAAAGCGTGGGATGCAGTGGTGTAAAGCGTCAAATGCAGTGGTGTAAAGCGTGGGATGCAGTGGTGTAAAGCGTCAAATGCAGTGGTGTAAAGCGTGGGATGCAGTGGTGTAAAGCATCGAATGCAGTGGTGTAAAGCGTGGGATGTAAAGCGTGGGATGCAGTGGTGTAAAGCGTGGGATGCAGTGGTGTAAAGCGTCGAATGCAGTGGTGTAAAGCGTGGGATGCAGTGGTGTAAAGCGTCAAATGCAGTGGTGTAAAGCGTAGGATGCAGTGGTGTAAAGCGTGGGATGCAGTGGTGTAAAGCGTCGAATGCAGTGGTGTAAAGCGTCAAATGCAGTGGTGTAAAGCGTCGGATGAAGTGGTGTAAAGCGTGGGATGCAGTGGTGTAAAGCGTCAAATGCAGTGGTGTAAAGCGTCGGATGAAGTGGTGTAAAGCGTCGGATGCAGTGGTGTAAAGCGTCAAATGCAGTGGTGTAAAGCGTGGGATGCAGTGGTGTAAAGCGTCAAATGCAGTGGTGTAAAGCGTGGGATGCAGTGGTGTAAAGCGTCAAATGCAGTGGTGTAAAGCGTGGGATGCAGTGGTGTAAAGCGTGGGATGCAGTGGTGTAAAGCGTGGGATGCAGTGGTGTAAAGCGTCGGATGCAGTGGTGTAAAGCGTCAAATGCAGTGGTGTAAAGCGTGGGATGCAGTGGTGTAAAGCGTGGGATGCAGTGGTGTAAAGCGTCGGATGCAGTGGTGTAAAGCGTCAAATGCAGTGGTGTAAAGCGTGGGATGCAGTGGTGTAAAGCGTCAAATGCAGTGGTGTAAAGCGTGGGATGCAGTGGTGTAAAGCGTGGGATGCAGTGGTGTAAAGCGTCGAATGCAGTGGTGTAAAGCGTCAAATGCAGTGGTGTAAAGCGTCGGATGAAGTGGTGTAAAGCGTGGGATGCAGTGGTGTAAAGCGTCAAATGCAGTGGTGTAAAGCGTCGGATGAAGTGGTGTAAAGCGTCAAATGCAGTGGTGTAAAGCGTGGGATGCAGTGGTGTAAAGCGTCAAATGCAGTGGTGTAAAGCGTGGGATGCAGTGGTGTAAAGCGTGGGATGCAGTGGTGTAAAGCGTGGGATGCAGTGGTGTAAAGCGTGGGATGCAGTGGTGTAAAGCGTCGAATGCAGTGGTGTAAAGCGTGGGATGTAAAGCGTGGGATGCAGTGGTGTAAAGCGTCGAATGCAGTGGTGTAAAGCGTGGGATGCAGTGGTGTAAAGCGTCAAATGCAGTGGTGTAAAGCGTGGGATGCAGTGGTGTAAAGCGTGGGATGCCGTGGTGTAAAGCGTCGAATGCAGTGGTGTAAAGCGTCAAATGCAGTGGTGTAAAGCGTCGGATGAAGTGGTGTAAAGCGTGGGATGCAGTGGTGTAAAGCGTCAAATGCAGTGGTGTAAAGCGTCGGATGAAGTGGTGTAAAGCGTCGGATGCAGTGGTGTAAAGCGTCAAATGCAGTGGTGTAAAGCGTGGGATGCAGTGGTGTAAAGCGTCAAATGCAGTGGTGTAAAGCGTGGGATGCAGTGGTGTAAAGCGTCAAATGCAGTGGTGTAAAGCGTCAAATGCAGTGGTGTAAAGCGTGGGATGCAGTGGTGTAAAGCGTGGGATGCAGTGGTGTAAAGCGTCGAATGCAGTGGTGTAAAGCGTGGGATGTAAAGCGTGGGATGCAGTGGTGTAAAGCGTGGGATGCAGTGGTGTAAAGCGTCAAATGCAGTGGTGTAAAGCGTGGGATGCAGTGGTGTAAAGCGTCAAATGCAGTGGTGTAAAGCGTGGGATGCAGTGGTGTAAAGCGTGGGATGCAGTGGTGTAAAGCGTCGAATGCAGTGGTGTAAAGCGTCAAATGCAGTGGTGTAAAGCGTCGGATGAAGTGGTGTAAAGCGTGGGATGCAGTGGTGTAAAGCGTCAAATGCAGTGGTGTAAAGCGTCGGATGAAGTGGTGTAAAGCGTGGGATGCAGTGGTGTAAAGCGTCAAATGCAGTGGTGTAAAGCGTCGGATGAAGTGGTGTAAAGCGTCGGATGAAGTGGTGTAAAGCGTGGGATGCAGTGGTGTAAAGCGTCAAATGCAGTGGTGTAAAGCGTCGGATGAAGTGGTGTAAAGCGTGGGATGCAGTGGTGTAAAGCGTCAAATGCAGTGGTGTAAAGCGTCGGATGAAGTGGTGTAAAGCGTGGGATGCAGTGGTGTAAAGCGTCAAATGCAGTGGTGTAAAGCGTCGGATGAAGTGGTGTAAAGCGTGGGATGCAGTGGTGTAAAGCGTCGAATGCAGTGGTGTAAAGCGTCAAATGCAGTGGTGTAAAGCGTCGGATGAAGTGGTGTAAAGCGTGGGATGCAGTGGTGTAAAGCGTCAAATGCAGTGGTGTAAAGCGTCGGATGAAGTGGTGTAAAGCGTCGGATGCAGTGGTGTAAAGCGTCAAATGCAGTGGTGTAAAGCGTGGGATGCAGTGGTGTAAAGCGCCAAATGCAGTGGTGTAAAGCGTGGGATGCAGTGGTGTAAAGCGTCAAATGCAGTGGTGTAAAGCGTGGGATGCAGTGGTGTAAAGCGTGGGATGCAGTGGTGTAAAGCGTCGAATGCAGTGGTGTAAAGCGTGGGATGTAAAGCGTGGGATGCAGTGGTGTAAAGCGTGGGATGCAGTGGTGTAAAGCGTCGAATGCAGTGGTGTAAAGCGTGGGATGCAGTGGTGTAAAGCGTCAAATGCAGTGGTGTAAAGCGTGGGATGCAGTGGTGTAAAGCGTGGGATGCAGTGGTGTAAAGCGTCGAATGCAGTGGTGTAAAGCGTCAAATGCAGTGGTGTAAAGCGTCGGATGAAGTGGTGTAAAGCGTGGGATGCAGTGGTGTAAAGCGTCAAATGCAGTGGTGTAAAGCGTCGGATGAAGTGGTGTAAAGCGTGGGATGCAGTGGTGTAAAGCGTCAAATGCAGTGGTGTAAAGCGTCGGATGAAGTGGTGTAAAGCGTCGGATGAAGTGGTGTAAAGCGTGGGATGCAGTGGTGTAAAGCGTCAAATGCAGTGGTGTAAAGCGTCGGATGAAGTGGTGTAAAGCGTGGGATGCAGTGGTGTAAAGCGTGGGATGCAGTGGTGTAAAGCGTCGAATGCAGTGGTGTAAAGCGTCAAATGCAGTGGTGTAAAGCGTCGGATGAAGTGGTGTAAAGCGTGGGATGCAGTGGTGTAAAGCGTCAAATGCAGTGGTGTAAAGCGTCGGATGAAGTGGTGTAAAGCGTGGGATGCAGTGGTGTAAAGCGTCAAATGCAGTGGTGTAAAGCGTCGGATGAAGTGGTGTAAAGCGTCGGATGAAGTGGTGTAAAGCGTGGGATGCAGTGGTGTAAAGCGTCAAATGCAGTGGTGTAAAGCGTCGGATGAAGTGGTGTAAAGCGTGGGATGCAGTGGTGTAAAGCGTCAAATGCAGTGGTGTAAAGCGTCGGATGAAGTGGTGTAAAGCGTGGGATGCAGTGGTGTAAAGCGTCAAATGCAGTGGTGTAAAGCGTCGGATGAAGTGGTGTAAAGCGTGGGATGCAGTGGTGTAAAGCGTCGAATGCAGTGGTGTAAAGCGTCAAATGCAGTGGTGTAAAGCGTCGGATGAAGTGGTGTAAAGCGTGGGATGCAGTGGTGTAAAGCGTCAAATGCAGTGGTGTAAAGCGTCGGATGAAGTGGTGTAAAGCGTCGGATGCAGTGGTGTAAAGCGTCAAATGCAGTGGTGTAAAGCGTGGGATGCAGTGGTGTAAAGCGTCAAATGCAGTGGTGTAAAGCGTGGGATGCAGTGGTGTAAAGCGTCAAATGCAGTGGTGTAAAGCGTGGGATGCAGTGGTGTAAAACGTGGGATGCAGTGGTGTAAAGCGTCGAATGCAGTGGTGTAAAGCGTGGGATGTAAAGCGTGGGATGCAGTGGTGTAAAGCGTGGGATGCAGTGGTGTAAAGCGTCGAATGCAGTGGTGTAAAGCGTGGGATGCAGTGGTGTAAAGCGTCAAATGCAGTGGTGTAAAGCATGGGATGCAGTGGTGTAAAGCGTGGGATGCAGTGGTGTAAAGCGTCGAATGCAGTGGTGTAAAGCGTCAAATGCAGTGGTGTAAAGCGTCGGATGAAGTGGTGTAAAGCGTGGGATGCAGTGGTGTAAAGCGTCAAATGCAGTGGTGTAAAGCGTCGGATGAAGTGGTGTAAAGCGTGGGATGCAGTGGTGTAAAGCGTCAAATGCAGTGGTGTAAAGCGTCGGATGAAGTGGTGTAAAGCGTGGGATGCAGTGGTGTAAAGCACGTCGCCACTGGACTCTAGAGCAGTGGAGACACGTTCTCTGGAGTGATGAATCATGGTTTTCCATCTGGCAATCTGATGGACGAATCTGGGTTTGGAGGTTGCCAAGAGAACAGTACATTTTGGACTGCATTGTGCCGAGTGTGAAATTTGGTGGAGGAGGAATTATGGTGTGGGGTTGTTTTTCAGGAGTTGGCTTGGCCCCTTAGTTCCAGTGAAAATAACTTTGAATGCTCCAGGATACCAAAACATTTCAGACAATTCCATGCTCCCAACTTCCTCTTCCAACATGACTGTGCACAAAGCAAGGTCCATAAAGACATGGATGACCGAATCTGGTGTGGATGAACTTGACTGGCCTGTACAGAGTCCTGACCTGAACCCGATAGAACACCTTTGGGATGAATTCAAACAGAGACTGAGAGTCAGGCCTTCTCAACCAGCATCAGTGTGTGACCTCACCAATGCGCTTTTGGAAGAATGGTCAAAAATTCCTATAAACACACTCAGCAACCTTGTGGACAGCCTTCCCAGAAGAGAAGCTATAATAGCTGCAAAAGGTGGACCGACATCATATGGAACCCTGTGGGTTAGGAATGGGATGGGATGGGATGGCACTTCAAGTTCATATGTGAGTCAAGGCAGGTGGCCAAATACTTTTGGCAATATAGTGTATGTATAAAAAATAAACCACATGTTAGTGCACCAGTCGAGGAAAATGAGCAAACTACATAAATAACATCCTGTAATTTGATGTTGATATTATTTTTTTATCATGATAGATTGAAAATGAACACCAATGAGTTGACTGATGAACATTATCACATAATTTATTCAGAAAGTTATAAATAAGGACATATAAAGATAGAATACTATTAACTACAACATGTAAGTGTAACAAAACCCCAACAACATTATGATTTGTACATTTTCAAAATGTGCTTGTTCTATTTTTAAACAAAGAAAACTATCTGAAGTTGTCTTTATTTTTAAGTGATTTTACCAGTCCGGACCACTTGGGAGTAGATTTTTCTCCTTGTGGCCCCCGATCTAAAATGAGTTTGACACCCCTGATCTAAACTAACTTAAACAAAGAGCCCAAAATGTGGTAGTCACAATGTCATCCAGGATGATTTTTGAATGTTTTACTTGAATGCATGTCATTTATTTGATAAAACTTGGTAACAGTTTTATGTATTTTGAAGTGGAATTAGCCAGCGAGCACACCATCTGGAGTCTCCTCACTATTCTTTGCACTGACCTGATCACTGACCGTGCCACCTTTTAGGTAACCATCCACGGTTAAGGTAAAGGAGCATTGACAGTACAGTGAAAATAAATAGCGTGACTAATCTGAGTATATACATGATTGATGCAATACTTTTTATGAGTTAACTCATTATTTCTGACAGCCTTAATTATAGTACATTAAAAGAAACACTAACAGGCATCAGATGAGACATGCGACTGTGCGAGACTCATTCACACCTCGCAAGACTTTAAAGGGGAACTGCACTTTTTGGGGGGAAATTTTGCCTATCGTTCACAATCTTTCTGAAACACAATCTATTTTTTAGGATTTTAAAGATGATATAAAAATTAAACGTTTACAAGATGCGGCTAATGGAAGTCACCGTTGTAGCCTTCAAAACCTCTAAAACAACTTCAAAACCCTCAAACAATGTTTTGTACACACACTGCAAGTCTATATATAATGTAGTAACAGACACGTTCATAACATTATATAATATGTACAGTATTTACTGTATTTTGGTCATTTTGTGCACACTAATTATTCTGCGCATTTATTTCTGTTTCCATAGCAGGGCACTTCCCACTTCCTGCAACAAATACTTTCCTACTCCTGGAATCAAACGCGAGTGTGTGTTGTAATCATGGCATACTTGGTAACAGACAACAAAGACGATTATTTTTGGACATATGAGGATTCACAACCTTATCTTTTTTAAATGAAATATACAGAGGACCAACTGCTGCTTATGGAAGCAAGCACGAAGAAGATATATACAGTATATATACAGCCGTGGTCAAAAGTTGACATACCCTTGTAAAGGACATATTGTCATGGCTGTCTTGGGTTTCCAATCATTTCTACAACTCATATTTTTTTGTGATAGAGTGATTGGAGCACATACTTGTTTGTCACAAAAAACATTCATTAAGTTTGGTTCTTTTATGAATTTATTATGGGTCTACTGAAAATGTGACCAAATGTGCTGGATCAAAAGTATACGTACAGCAATGTTAATATTTGGTTACATGTCCCTTGGCAAGTTTCACTGCAATAAGGCGCTTTTGGTAGACATCCACAAGCTTCTGGTTGAGTTTTTGACCACTCCTCTTGACAAAATTGGTGCAGTTCAGCTAAATTTGTTGGTTTTCTGACATGGACTTGTTTCTTCAGCATTGTCCACACGTTAAAGTCAGGACTTTGAGAAGGCCATTCTAAAACCTTAATTCTAGCCTGATTTAGCCATGCCTTTACCTTTTTTGACGTGTGTTTGGGGTCATTGTCCTGTTGGAACACCCAACTGCGCCCAAGACCCAACCTTCGGACTGATGATTTTAGGTTGTCCTGAAGAATTTGGAGGTAATCCTTTTTCATTGTCCCATTTACTCTCTGTAAAGCACCAGTTCTATTGGCAGCAAAACAGGCCCAGAGCATAATACTACCACCACCATGCTTGACGGTAGGTATGGTGTTCCTGGGATTAAATTTGATTAAATATTAACATTGCTGTATGTATACTTTTGACCCAGCAGATTTGGTCACATTTTCAGTAGACCCATAATAAATTTATAAAAGAACCAAACTTCATGAATGTTTTTTGTAACAAACAAGTATGTGCTCCAATCACTCTATCACAAAAAATAAGAGTTGTAGAAATGATCGGAAACTCAAGACAGCCATGACATTATGTTCTCTACAAACTTTTGACCACGACTATATGTACATTTTATATATATATATATATATATATATATATATATATATATACATATATATATATATATATATATATATATATATATTATATATATATATATATATATATATATATATATATATATATATATATATATATATATATATATATATATATATATATATATATATATGTGTATATTGTGTGTAGAATTTTGACAAAAATACATTTATACCATTCTGGAACAGGGCTGTAACATAACAAAATGTGGAAAAAGTGAAGCACTGTGAATACTTTCTGGATGCACTGTATTTTACTAGCCACATGTAAATGGTACGTGTAGTAAATTAGGAAGCAGATTTCCACACAAACATTGGGGTTATTGTCTTTGTGCTAGCTTGTGGTACTTTATCAGTAAATAGAGGCATATTGTCTGAATTGAAGCGCTATAAAATACTGAGAGTTTGAGCAATCATAATTTCACACTTTTGTGAGCCAATTTAAATCAGCTGGCGATCTACTGGTTGGAGACCCTTGCTTCAGTGACGTGACGTCACTGAATGATGGTGGAGGTGATTTTTTTGTGAGTGTCACCATGACAACAGCAGTGACAGGTAGTCTGTCTTAAAATATGTGTTGTGCCAAAAAGTGATTGTCTGCCAAAAAGAGGATTGCGTTATGTTATTGTAATGATAAAGAGGGCCGCCCCTCCCTATACACAGATCACATGCTGTGTATAGGACCCCGTTTTGCGTGAATTAACACATGTATAATGTCAACTAATGAATGACAGGATGCTTCATATGTCATTTTACGGCAAACATATTCCTATCCCCTTCCTGCGATTTTCTATTTTTTTTAGTTTCACCTTAAGTGTTAAATCCATCATATGGTAGCGCTATAAGAACTGTTGACTTGTTGAAAAATATATTTATGTCTTATATAACCCTAAATTACTTTATGATGCCTGTCAAAAAGTGATTTAAAGTGATATTACTTCTTCTCTGGTTTAAAATGACTGAATCTCATTTTGTAGAGTTACATATGTCATATTAAAGCCAGTTTAGTATGCTTTACTTATAGAAGTACCCATTAAAAAGCTGAAATATTCCAATAATGTAGGTGCCTGCCAAAATATTATTAGGGATAATTTCTTATTACTAACCCATCTTAAGGACTTGACCTCAGTTATAAGCAGGCCCAGACAGAATCAGCAGGGACAGAGGTCCTGCTGATTTTCCACAGATATGTGCTGCTATAGGCACATTTATATTGATTTATGAACAAGAAAAAACACTCAGCTGAATTCCCCAGATTTTCCCCCTGGATTACCGCAGAAAACTATGAAAAAATATGCAGATTCCTTATGGGTCTGGATATGAGGGATATATATAACATAGCTAATACACTTGAGATTTGGAATACATATCTTTTAACCAAGCAATCAAACTTTGACCATAATTTCTTCACGAAACATAGATTTTCAAAATGGTGTTTTTTAAAGAATGTCAAATAACAATCTCAATATTTGTTAAAGCGGATGAAGAAGAAGAGGGTATAGAGTTGAAGGAGATGAAGAGAAAGCAAAGAAGACAGACATTTTTAGCATATCTTCCAAGAAAAAATGTTAATTTAAATTCAATTTAAAATTAAAAACCTAACCCAACCATAGCAAACCAGACAAGATGTGTCAGTAAAAAGATATTGCAAACCCCGTTTCCATATGAGTTGGGAAATTGTGTTAGATGTAAATATAAACAGAATACAATGACTTGCAAATCATTTTCAACCCATATTCAGTTGAATGCACTACAAAGACAACATAATTGATGTTCAAACTGATAAACATTTTTTTTTTGCAAATAATCATTAACTTTAGAATTTGATGCCAGCAACACGTGACAAAGAAGTTGGGAAAGGTGGCAATAAATACTGATAAAGTTGAGGAATGCTCATCAAACACTTATTTGGAACATCCCACAGATGTGCAGGCTAATTGGGAACAGGTGGGTGCCATGATTGGGTATAAAAGCAGCTTCCATGAAATGCTCACTCATTCACAAACAAGGACGAGGCGAGGTACACCCCTTTGTCCACAACTGCGTGAGCAAGTAGTCAAATAGTGTAAGAACAACATCTCTCAAAGTGCAATTGCAAGAAATTTAGGGATTTCAACATCTACGGTCCATAATATCATCAAAAGGTTCAGAGAATCTGGAGAAATCACTCCACGTAAGCAGCATGGCCGGAAACCAACATTGAATGACCGTGACCTTCGATCCCTCAGACGGCTCTGTATCAAAAACCGACATCAATCTCTAAAGGATATCACCACATGGGCTCAGGAACACTTCAGAAAACCACTGTCACTAAATACAGTTCGTCGCTACATCTATAAGGGCAAGTTAAAGCTCTACTATGCAAAGCGAAAGCCATTTATCAACAACATCCAGAAACGCCACCGGCTTCCCTGGGCCCGAGATCATCTAAGATGGACTGATGCAAAGTGGAAAAGTGTTCTGTGGTCTGACGAGTCCACATTTCAAATTGTTTTTGGAAATATTCGACATCGTGTCATCAGGACCAAAGGGGAAGCGAACCATCCAGACTGTTATTGACGCAAAGTTCAAAAGCCAGCATCTGTGATGGTATGGGGGTGCATTAGTGCCCAAGGCATGGGTAACTTACACATATGTGAAGGCACCATTAATGCTGAAAGGTACATACAGGTTTTGGAACAACATATGCTGCCATCTAAGCGTCGTCTTTTTCATGGACGCCCCTGCTTATTTCAGCAAGACAATGCCAAGCCACATTCAGCACGTATTACAACAGCGTGGCTTCGTAAAAATAGAGTGCGGTTACTTTCCTGGCCCGCTTGCAGTCCAGACCTGTCTCCCATCGAAAATGCGTGGCGCATTATGAAGCGTAAAATACGACAGCGGAGACCCCGGACTGTTGAACGACTGAAGCTTTACATAAAACAAGAATGGGAAAGAATTCCACTTTCAAAGCTTCAACAATTAGTTTCCTCAGTTCCCAATCGTTTATTGAGTGTTGTTAAAAGAAAAGGTGTTGTAACACAGTGGTGAACATGCCCTTTCCCAACTACTTTGGCACGTGTTGCTGGCATGAAATTCTAAGTTAATTATTATTTGCAAAAAAATAAAAAATAAAGTTTATGAGTTTGAACATCAAATATCTTGTCTTTGTAGTGCATTCAATTGAATATGGGTTGAAAAGGATTTGCAAATCATTGTATTCCGTTTATATTTACATCTAACACAATTTCCCAACTCATATGGAAACGGGGTTTGTACTTTAAATCAATTTTCAGCATGTAGTTATAGGGTTATTTTATATTTTTTTAAAAGCTACTTCAAAAAGTAAACAGTACTACATCAACTTCCAATATACAGGTGAAACTCAAAAAGCTCGAGTATCGTGCAAAATTCCATTCATATCAGCAATTCAATTTCCAAATGTGAAACTAATATGTAACATAAACATAAACTCATTTACATGTAAAGTGATGTATGTCAAGCCTTTGTAATCATTTTGATGATTACGCCGTACAGTATTTGAAAACACCATTTTTTCTAGAAGGAGCATAATATGACATGAAGAGAATATGAATAATTTTAGATATTTAGGGAAAGTAAATAAAAATGTACTTTTATCTTTAATTATGATCATGATTTCTGGTTATGTTAGGCCAGCAGAGAAGGCCAACAACCCTCGCAAACATGCGACCAGAACGTGATACATAGATGGTAGTAGGGGTGCAACGATTTGTCAACACAGTCAAAAATAAAATATGTCGTTGGCAAAGTCATTTGTAGACAATAGTCGTGACGTCATCACTTTTTTTTCCCCGACGGGACGTGAGTCAGCGCAGCCACTCGAACAACATCGCGGATGAAAATATGTTCAGTGTGGGACCTTTTCCTCTCTTTCTTGTTAAATACATTAATACCTTGCTCATTTTGCAAAGCAGATCTGTTTTTATTATGACAATACATCTGTGATACGGGAGAATATAAAGGGGGCAAAAGTCAGACAAGGATGCGGCCTCAAATGGGTGAAAATGTTAGCTTGTTACTAATGAAGAAGTTGTGTAAAAACATATCAACTATCATTTTAGACAAAGTCCACCATACTTTGCCCACATCAATTCAAGTACTTTTTAAAGCAGCGTCAATTTGCAGTGAAATGAAGAAAGGCAAAATAACAAACGTCAATCACACATGCACACGCACGCACACGCACACACACACTTTCTTGTATTTGCTACCTTCTTGACCTCCGAAAAATGCCTACCTCTCCAGGACCACCCTTTCTAGATATATAAAGAATTGTATTTACAACATTAATAATATATACATACTATGCAAATATAAAAAAGGTAAGCTTTTAGTTAATACTTTTTTTTTTTTAATGTTTTGTTTGTAATGTGTTTTTAATCTTCATTATTTACTTCAAGTTATTACAGTGTGTCTCTATATACATATTTAATTTTTGTATTAATCTTGGCCTAAGGGGGCACATTTCCATTTCTTACACACACTTATTATTACATATGTTGGCCAGAGGGGGAGCACTTCAAATGTTTACACCGACTTGCCATTTCATATGTTGTCCTTGTGTTATTTCATATGTTGACCAGAGGGGCAGCACTTTTAAAAGCGACACACAGTCAATTTGAAAAATCCCTCCTTTTTGGGACCACCCTAATTTTGATAGATTTCACCACCAGGGGTGCAGATGAGATAGTCTCTATTAGATGCAACGGTTTTCCGTATTGGGACCATGATTTTGGTCCTAACTTGTTCGCCGGTCCTCATATGGAAGGTGCTTTTCCCTGTTAAGTTAAAGTTAAAGTACCAATGATTGTCATACACACACTAGGTGTGGTGAAATGTGTCCTCTGCATTTGACCCATCCCCTTGTTCACCCCCTGGGAGGTGAGGGGAGCAGTGGGCAGCAGCGGTGCCGCGCCCAGGAATCATTTTTGGTGATTTAACCCCCAATTCCAACCCTTGATGCTGAGTGCCAAGCAGGGAGGTACTGGGTCCCATTTTTATAGTCTTTGGTATGACTCGGCCGGGATTTGAACTCACAACCTACCGATCTCAGGGCGGACACTCCCTGTTGATGTCTCAAGAAGAGTGGAAATACAAGGACACACACACACACACACAGACAAACACACACACACACACACACACACACACACACACACACACACACACACACACACACACACACACACACACCATTAGGCACCTATGCGCTGGTATCATAAGATTAAACAAACTATGACATAGCTAAAATGTTAAGAATTATTTAATGAGACAATTCTATAAATTGAGTCTATTAGATTGATACAAATGTCACAAGTTAATCAATGGTCAATAATCAATAATATACCTGTGTACAGCATTTTAAACACATCATCACAAAATGCGTGTTTCTTTTTTAGCAAATGAGCAGCATAGTTACAGTATAAATACATATTTTTGAGTGAGTTAGTCACCTTTGTTGTTAGTTAGCACATGCCTGAAATATCTCAAGTTGAATTTAAAAATCGATGGCTAAATTACAGCCACTAAATTTGTGTACGCTTTATAAACTGAGTAGTTCACTAATTGCTAAGACAGTCAATGACTTGTTGACTATCAAAATAGTTGTCAATGCACATCATAATAGTTGCTGTTGACGAAGCTCTTGATGGTAGTTTGCTTTTGTTTAGTTATTGTGTAATATTTACATTATTTTGATAACATAACTATACAGTATGTAATAAAAAGAGAATATGAAAATTGTTTGAATATTGTGTTGATACTGTCCTGTGTTTTTTAAAATTTTAATTGTGATTAAAATTTACAGATAACACATGTGAACGATGTCCGCCCATCTTACTCATGGATGATTGGTATCGTATTTGACAGCATAAAACCATACTTGCCAACCCTCCCGAATTTTCCGGGAGACTCCCGAAATTCAGCCCCTTTCCCGAAAATCTCCCGGGACAAATATTCTCCCGGAAATCTCCCGATTTTCAGCCGGAGCTGGAGGCCACGCCCCCTCCAGCTCCATGCGGACCTGAGTGAGGACAGCCTTTTTTCAGACGGGAGGACAACAGTGTGACAAGAACTAAATCATCCAGACTAGAGATAAATTGTATTATTATGTTTATCTTACCTAAAAATAAATATATCTATTAATTTTAAAGATAAATAAATAAATACATTTTAAATATATTTTGCTAAAAACATAAAAATTAATTGTATTTTTATTTGTATTTTTTCTGACTCCTTATTACATCCAGCCATAGAATTATACATTAAAATAAACATATCTGAAATAATAAATTTTAAATGATCATAATAATTCATTTAAAATGACCATATTGTTACGCCTTCGAGGCATTGTGATGCCGGAGGTCGTCTTTTCAAGATGCAGAGGGATGTCAGGAAGCGGCTTGCAGGTGAGAATAAATGATTTATTCTGATTGCAGAACAAAATGCTGCGCGGTGCACCACGGCACGGAAAACAAGAGGGTAGCAAAGATGCTAATATCAAAAATGTAGCGAAACTAGGAGCGTAACTTGTTGCGTAGGAGCAAACAAAACCAACAGACCGAATGAGGCCAGCGCGTAAACTAAATAGCCCTCTGATTAGTGCCCGGGCAACAGGTGCGCGTCCGGGACACTAACCAGAGGCAGGTGACTCTAATCTGCCGTCATGGCAACAGAAACAAACTCAAGAGGTGCTGAAAAACACAAGTGACTTGAAAACGAAAACAAAAATATGATCCGGGCAGCGGATCATAACAGTACCCCCCCCTTAAGGGACAGATTCCAGATGTCCCCTGGCAAAACTAAAACCCCCCCGACAATAACAAAGTTCAAGAGTCAAGGGAGGGTGGAGGGAGGATTTGGCGGAGGGTCGCCAGGCCACGTGTCCCCGAATCCACCGGGGACGAGTCAGGTGGCGGCGGCGAATGGAACGCCGCTGCCGGAGGCGAGGCGGGCGACCACGGAAAGGCCACATTCGTGGCTGCCGAGAAGGTGGGCGTGAGTGGCGCCAGAAGTTCAGCAGCCGGAGAGTTCTGAGACTACGTCTCGGGTGTCGCTGCTGTTTGCGCCACTGGCGTCCATACACAAACCTCCGAGAGCGCCGCTTGCGCAGCCAGACCACTCGAGGTCGCTGAGACGACGATGAGGGCGAGAGAGCAGACGTCGCCGTGGAAGCAGGAGGAGTCGTCGTCGCCGTGGAAACAGGAAGCGTCGTCGTCGCCGTGGAAACAGGAAGCGTCGTCGTCGCCGTGGAAACAGGAAGCGTCGTCGTCGCCGTGGAAGCAGGAAGCGTCGTCCCCGTGGAAACAGGAAGCGTTGTCGTCGCCGTGGAAACAGGAAGCGTCGTCGTCGCCGTGGAAACAGGAAGCGTCGTCGCTGTCGGCGTGGGCGGAGCAGGCGGCTCGTCTGTCGGCGTGGGCGGAGCCAGAGGCGGAGCAGGCGGCTCGTCTGTCGGCGTGGGCGGAGCCATAGGCGGAGCAGGCGGCTCGTCTGCCGGCGTGGGCGGAGCCAGAGGCGGAGCAGGCGGCTCGTCTGCCGGCGTGGGCGGAGCAGGCGTCCAGGCTGTCGACGTGGCCGGAGCAGGCGGCTCATCTGTCGGCGTGGGCGGAGCAGGCGGCTCGTCTGTCGGCGTGGGCGGAGCCAGAAGCGGAGCAGGCGGCTCGTCTGTCGGCGTGGGCGGAGCCAGAGGCGGAGCAGGCGGCTCGTCTGTCGGCGTGGGCGGAGCCAGAGGTGGAGCCAGAGGCGGAGCAGGCGGCTCGTCTGCCGGCGTGGGCGGAGCAGGCGTCCGGGCTGTCGACGTGGGCGGAGCAGGCGTCCGGGCTGTCGACGTGGGCGGAGCAGGCGGCTCGTCTGCCGGCGTAGGTGCTGGTGTGGGAACCAGACTTGGAGCTGGTGCTGGTGTGGGAACCAGACTTGGAGCTGGTGCTGGTGTGGGAACCAGACTTGGAGCAGGTGCTGGTGTGGGAACCAGACTTGGAGCAGGTGCTGGTGTGGGAACCAGACTTGGAGCAGGTGCTGGTGTGGGAACCAGACTTGGAGCAGGTGCTGGTGTGGGAACCAGACTTGGAGCAGTTGCTGGTGTGGGAACCAGACTTGGAGCAGTTGCTGGTGTGGGAACCAGACTTGGAGCAGTTGCTGGTGTGGGAACCAGACTTGGAGCAGTTGCTGGTGTGGGAACCAGACTTGGAGCAGTTGCTGGTGTGGGAACCAGACTTGGAGCAGTTGCTGGTGTGGGAACCAGACTTGGAGCAGTTGCTGGTCGTGACTTTGGCGGAGGTGGCCTGGCCGGGGGTTGCGGCTTAGCACGCCAAAGGACTGGTGGTGGAGGCCGGGCAGGAGGTTGCGGCTTAGCATGCCGAAAAACCGGTGGTGGCGGCCGGGCAGGGGGTTGCGGCTTAGCATGCCGGAGGACTGGTGGCGGAGGCCGGCATGGAGGTTTGGGTTTGGCTGGGCGCAGCTGTGGCCGCCCACTAGCAAAGCACCCAGTACTAGCCCCCCCCTCAAGAAGCGGATCCCAGACGCGTCTTGTGCAGTCTGGAACAGTCTTTAGGGGTGGGAGGGAGGAGGTGAGGAGGGGGGTAGGCTCCTCCCCTCTTGATTGTCCAAATTCTCTATTCTGCTCTTCAATAGCATGCAGAGTGTCCTTTGCCGCTTGGGATTGTTCCTCAAGTCTTAGTTCAATCAGTACCTTCCGGTACCACTCATCCACCCAAGCAGGACTGTACTTCTCGAGGGGTGTCTCGGAAGATGACTGGGCTGGAACAGGAAGTGGAGAAGGCAGAGCAGCATGTGGCACAGCAGACAGAGGAGTGGGTGGAGCTTGAGCCTTAGAGGGTGGGGCCAAAGTAATTGGGGGCTGAGCTTGAAAGTCAGAAGGTGAGTGGGACTGACTAGACCTAGAATTAACAAAAATGTCCTGATAGTGTTTAATTGTCAAATTAAAGTCATTAGGAAGTGGCTGACAGTAAGAATTAACAGAATGCAAAAAAATGTCTTTTTCTATGACGTCATCAAAAGTGAACGGGGGCGTGTCCTCGGGGGGCGACAACGGAATGACGTCATAGCTGCAATCCCAGTGATTGACAGGCCAGTCGGAGGAATCTTTGAAGATATGGTCATTATAATTACCAAATATTTGAGGAGAATCCTGGGCTGCTTGTAGCTGGCTGTGCTCCGGATGGAAAAGTTGTGGGATAGGTGAGTCTTTGCCGCGAGCCGAAGTCTTCTTGGCTGACTTCCGCTTTCGCGTTCGGGCTGGCTGTGAGCGGACATCCCCGGGCCAGATGGAGTCGATATGGACCAACGAACCGTCAGGCCCCCACAAAAGGTCTTCGCGCTCCAAAGGGGAATACTGGAGAGTCTCTCTCTCCATCGCCTTTAAGACCAGCCACGTCCCGTAGCCGGAATCCTCCACGCCCTCTTCGAAAAGACTGTCTGCTGTTGGTTTTCTGTTACGCCTTCGAGGCATTGTGATGCCGGAGGTCGTCTTTTCAAGATGCAGAGGGATGTCAGGAAGCGGCTTGCAGGTGAGAATAAATGATTTATTCTGATTGCAGAACAAAATGCTGCGCGGTGCACCACGGCACGGAAAACAAGAGGGTAGCAAAGATGCTAATATCAAAAATGTAGCGAAACTAGGAGCGTAACTTGTTGCGTAGGAGCAAACAAAACCAACAGACCGAATGAGGCCAGCGCGTAAACTAAATAGCCCTCTGATTAGTGCCCGGGCAACAGGTGCGCGTCCGGGACACTAACCAGAGGCAGGTGACTCTAATCTGCCGTCATGGCAACAGAAACAAACTCAAGAGGTGCTGAAAAACACAAGTGACTTGAAAACGAAAACAAAAATATGATCCGGGCAGCGGATCATAACACATATTTAATTATTAAAATAATTGCTTGTTTATCAACAACTTTTGCATTTTATTCATCACATTTTGAAGCTCTCAGAAGCCAAGTTATATTATATTCCTTAAGATTTATTTATGCAAGTTTGAAGTATCAATTATCTAAACACAGTTTTGTTTGCACATTTTCAGGATGTAGAATGGTGAATTCTAGCTGTCAATATACTCCTCCCCTCTTAACCACGCCCCGACCCCAACCACGTCCCCGCCCCACCCTTCTTCCCGAAATCGGAGGTCTCAAGGTTGGCAAGTATGATAAAACCCTGATCGGTACACCCCTAGTCCAAGGGCTAAACTGTGATTCTGATGCCATCAGTTCTACTGATCCTCAATCAGCATTATCATTAATTAGTGGCCAGTACGTACACATGTTATCATGTAAAATGCATTCAACAAGTGTGTGTGGCATATGTTGGCCTTAAACCCGGAATGTGCATTTAGCTTTCGTCATGTGTAAACTGTCAATTAAAGAGACATGGTTCTGGAGCTGAGTCTAATCAAATCTGAGTCCCTATGACCTCAGAGGTTCAGCTGTCTTTCAGAAAGCAAACATTAGAACGAGCTTAAAAAGTAGATGTGTTTCTGTCAGAGGGGTTCATCTGTGGAACAGCTTGGCTGATTCCTTAAAATGTTCCAGTTCCATTCACACATTTAAAAAACACTATAAGACCAAAGTCTTGAAAAAAAGATATCATTCTTGAATCAACACAGTAGTTAATACTAAGATCAATGTTAATTAAAAACTAAATGTGGGATATAAATAATAATGGAAGTATAATTGTTTGTATATAGTATATAATTGGTACAAAGGTGTACACGTGTACAAGGATATTTCACATGCCTTTACTGTGTATATAATTGAACAGTGTTTATGTTGTGTACAATGTGTATTTATAATATGTTGTGCAAAGGAAATTTCATAATTTTTGGAAGCTCATCTTGTATTTAACTTTGTTTATAGGGTTGGGCGCAATAAGTGTTCAACTTCAGCCTAAACCCGTTCGGTCTGCAACATTTTCCATTTATGAATGTACAACTGTTTGTTTATTTTGTTGATCACTGACAGAAGATATAATAAACTAAAATAAACTAAATATTACACTTTTATTGCAATTGTTATCATTACAACACTTCCAAAATTGGGAGGGGTAGGAGCTAGACCTCTGTAAATTGCTTGGCTAGCTTTAATAGCAAATATACATCAAGCAGTGGCCTACAGCCATAATTGTTCTTGCCAAAAATCTTGACCCAGTGCTATATATTGAAGCTCGGTTACTGGCTAGACCCCGTACCGGGCAACTATAGACAGGTTAATTGAACAGAGGTGTTAATTGGAGCATCTATGGTATTTTTAAACATAAGAAGCATGTGCGATGACACTCCTGCTTAACCATACGCGTGTTTTTCTTAACTAAAGTAACGGTAGACTGCTTTATTGTGTGTGTTTTACAGAGGTTAATTTTTATTTTTGCCATGTTTACGTCGTTGCCATTAAAGTTTTTGTATGGGTTTCATGTCCTCGTATTAACAGTGCCTAAATTATTTGAATACCTGCATGCCAGTTAAAAATGTTCAAATGTTACTTAAAACTATGCCTGAAAGTTTTACAATAGCCACAGTTTGACCATTGGACAAGTTATGTCTCCCTTATTTCCTATGCGAGATTATGGCAGTTGTGTATGTCGCTCTGTACAGTTTCTAAATGATAATCTTAAAAGTCATTTTTTGTAAGTTATTGCATTATATCTACATGAATCCTGATTACTTTGATATCTGACATACAGGTTCTATAGTTCTAGACTAAATCACATCGTAAACCAGGACTTACTGAAATGGCTTTCTCTGACATTAATTAAAATAGTTTCTTCTCCGAGTCTTTTTTTTTAAAGTAGGACTAGAGCTAATTCAGGTGTAAATCCAAATATAAGTTAAACCAGTCCAGATGTAGGTTTAATTTAAGAGTAAATTGTGAATAGAGCTGAAAACATTTCCTTATTGCTGTTTATATGACAACTGAAAGCCTTTTTATCTGCACTCTTCACATTTAATGAGATTAATTCATAATTATTTTTATTTATTTGTAATTGTATGCATCTGTAAAGCGCTTTAAATTTGCCTTACGCACAAATGGTGCTCTATAAATAAACTTGCCTTGCCTTGAAGATGGATACTTTGACTACTTAATTGATGCTGAAAGACCACCAAGTCCAGAAAGAAGATTGTTTAGAGACAGAAGTAACCTTCGAAATAAATTTGATTGTACAGATTTTTGTGACTGTTTACGTACATCCAAAGACAATGGAGCTGAAATTGTTTAAGTTTTTTTTGTCAAAGCAACTGGATTAGTGTGGATTAATAAAACCAGTCCTGGTTTTATTTAAACCCTGAACGCGAAACCAGGCCACGATATCCAAGATTCCTGATGATGACAATCAAATAACAAGCTGGTCACAACAATAATTCATTCATTTTATGGCCAAAACACTGTTAAGGGTCACTGGGAAGTTTGAGTCTATCCCAGCTGGCTTTGGGTAAGAGGTGGGGTACTGTAGACTGTGGACTGATCATTTGTCAATCACAGGATTGTCATGATAATAATCCAATCATTAAAACACTTTAAGAAATCTAATCCAATATTTTTATTACACTGTCGAATTTTCTGGTGGAACCTCACTGCTAACCAGAGATCATGTTTAAATTTTGTGTGTGGCTTACACTGTTATTACAAGTTAAATATCAACATTGTGTGCACCGTGTTCAGCATCAGCACAAGTTATAGAATGTTTGATTCGAGAAGAAAAGTGTCTCTCCTGCTCTAAGCAACACTACGGCGTCACCACTTGTGTTGTTTGCTCTCACTGCAGAAAAATTGCAATTGCGTCATTTAATGTGAAAATGCCATTAGTTCCACGTCTAGTTGCAGCCAAATACAATTGGGTTGTGTGTTACGTATTCCCTGGCTGGGTGACAGCGTTAAATAAATAGGCGACAAGTGTGATGTCAGTCAAGTCAATGTTTACAGTACATGTCTCTACTAAGTTAGCCAGTGATCAAATATTATCCAGCTGTTATGAAAAGAACATCAACACACTTTTCAGCGTTCATACAAAAGGGCTTCTTTCCAACTCAGAGAGCAAACACAGACGCACTAAAACAACATGTGAAGTAGTGTGAAGTGTGTGTCTCACATATCAAACATTTCAGGTACCACCCACTTGAAAAGGAGAGGCTTAGTTGCTATTGTGAGTGGAACTGGCGTCATACGTTTTCAACAATCTCGGTAACATGGCGCTGCAATGCATGTATAGGGACTGTTGCGCACACACACACACACACACCTTCCAATGGCCCGACCAACCCTTGACATCCTCACACACGTGCAGCCCCGCCAACAAAGGCCCCTGATGTCAGGGAGCAGTGCATTGAGGGTAATGTGTTCTGCTGAGTAAATATTGACCAAATCCTAGGACTTTTCTGTTGTCACCCACTTGGGTTTCATCAGCACATTCACAGACTCACACCCACTCAGTGACCCCTCCAACCTGCTAACACAGGCGTGCAGCCACCCTGCCAGTTAGACCAGCAAGAATACTTGAAGTTGATGGGGTACAATTTAGTGCTCCTGGCATGCAGATACCATGTCCTTATTGTTGCTCCAAAGACACCTTTCCTGTTGAAGACCGTGTATGGTGGACATGTGAAAAAAAAAAGTGCTGTGTTCCCTTACCATGACCTTCCTACCATCCTGTCCCGCCTCTCTGTCACCATCTTCCTCCTCATCCACCTCCTCGTCCAAATTTAGATACACAATGTTCTGAATGTCCGCTTGACCAGAAAAGACCTCCATCTGATCCCAGTCATCTGCATCGCCTGCAGGGGATTTAACACAAGTTCACCGCCAAATATATACACTGTATACGTATATACGCAATTACATGACCTGTGTTCAAAGTAGTGTTGTAGCAATACCAATATTTTGGTACCGGTACTAAAATTATTTCGATACTTTTCGGTACTTTTCTAAATAAAGGGGACCACAAAAAATTTGCATTATTGGCTTTATTTTAACAAAAAATCTTAGGGTACATTAAACATATGTTTCTTACTGCAGTTAAGTCCTTAAATAAAATAGTGAACATACTAGACAACTTGTCTTTTAGTAGTAAGTAAACAAACAAAGGCTCCTAATTAGTCTGTTGACGGATGCAGTAACATATTGTGTCATTTATCATTCTATTATTTTGTCAACATGATTAAGGACAAGTGGTAGAAAATGAATTATTAATCTACTTGTTCATTTACTGTTAATATCCGCTTACTTTCTCTTTTAACATGTTCTGTTAAAATGTAATAATCACTTATTATTCTGTTGTTGGATACATTACATTAGTTTTGGATGATACCACAAATTTGGGTATCGATCTGATACCAAGGACCGTATTTTTCGGACTATAAGTCGCAGTTTTTTTCATAGTTTGGCCGGGCTCCAGTGCGATTTATATATGTTTTTTTCCTTCTTTATTATGCATTTTCGGCAGGTGCGACTTATACTCCGGTGCGACTTATACTCCGAAAAATACGGTAGTTACAGGATCATACATTGGTCATATTCAAAGTCCTCATGTGTCCAGGGACATATTTCCTGAGTTTATAAACATAATATACATTTTTTTTAAACGAAAGAAGATGTTGTGATGCCAAAAACTATTGACGTAATCATAGTAGTATCGACTAGATACGTGCCTGTACTTGATATGATTACAGTGGATGTTAGGTGTAGATCCACCAATGGCGTTTGTTTACATTGTGACGCCGGTGAGCTACGGTGTGTAGTGAAGCATGTTTAGTTATTCCTCTTCCTGCAGGGATGATACTTGTAAGAAACATACTTTATTTGTTGCCATGGAGACCAGGATTAGTGATTTAGAAGTAGCTAAAACACTGCCGACGGCGGATGGACGTTAGCCGTTAGCTAGCTAGCCATGTCTTAAAGCACCTCTTCTTGAGGGCGTTTCAATGTTATAACTTCACCTTTATCATTAGTTTTTAAGCCGAAATGCGTCCGTTCTTCCTTTTCTGTCTACTCACTGTGTCTGCTTGTAAGTACTCCGTGATTGTGTGCTACCGAACATGCTTCTCTGCTCGTAAAACCCCTATGACTTCGACGCGGGCACGGGGTGTTGCGGTACCGGTACGTTTCAGAGACGGTATCGTACCGAAAATGATTCATTAGTATCGCGGTACTATACTAAAACCGGTATACCGTACAACCCTAGTTCAAACTTTATGCTACCTTAAATGGGATCTACGATGATTGTTTTCTTTTCTGACTAATATGTGTTGTTACAATGTTGGATACTTGTGTTGGATATAGTGAGGCTCAGATGGTAGAGCGCCAGTCCACGTTTCCGTCAGTCTACCCCAGGCAGCTGTGGCTACAAATGTAGCTTACCGCCTTAATGTGTGAATGTGGACTGAATGAATGTCTAGAAAAGCGCTATATAAATATAATCTATTATTATTATTATTTTTTATTTTTTTTATTTTTATTTTTTAATTATTATTATTATTATCAATAAACAATGCCAAAGCATCAAATCATAAGCTTCATGCATTTTGGTGTGAGCTTGTAAGCAGATTTTTTTTTTGTCCTGTCCAGCCACTTAGGCAAATCATATTGTTGATGTAGATGCCCATATCTGCTGTACAGATTTACTTTACAAAATATAAGTGTGGGATACTTCTCTTGTTGCCTTATTTGTATTTGACTTTATTAAACAGATGTATTTAATGTTTGGCGCAGCCAGACCGGAGCAGGAGGGGATAGAAAGAGGAAAAAAAGGAAGACAGAGGAGGAAATTGCAGGGACAAGAGGAGGATAAGACAGAGACAAAACAACAACAACAATAACAACAGAACAGCATCAGCAAATACGATATGTACAAATATGATAAGAAAAGGGATAGCAAAGAATCAGTTAGTGAAGTAAAAAATATTAACACAGAAATGACAATGAACATTATTACACTACAAATGGAGCAATACAAATACCAATAGAAATAGCACTATTGATAATGAATACTAACAATAATTACCTATATTATCAACAATACAAATGTTTCAAATGCAACAATACATAAATGATAGCAATGATAACTTGACTTACAAAAGAAAGCAGATAAATGGAGGGGAATAAATAGAAGCAAACTAATTAACCGTGTAGATTATTATAGTATCTATAGGTTAAGCTTTGTCGCAGTGTGCCGTGATTTACCCAGTTTCCTCTAGAGCAGGGGTCCCCAAACTACGGCCCGCAAGCCGGATCTGGCCCGCCAGCGTCCAAAATCCGGGCCGCGGGAAGTCCCAAGTTAAAAAAATAAAATAAGAAAAAAAAAAAAAAACATCTGTCTTTTCTAATCCATTTTCTACTGCTTGTTACTCTCGGTGTCTCCGAGCCGCTCAGGCAAATCATATTGTCTAAAAATGCATTTTCCCATTGTGGAGCATCACAATACCTCCGAACAGGTGAGACTAGGCGGAGGGCCAGCCATCCCAATGAAAGCATGCACCAGGCGGTCAAACTACGCCACCCTCTAGGTGTGGTCATTGAAGGCAAGTACATCCCTAATTTTATCCTCAATCAGGCTGATGTGTGGCCACCTGCCCCAAGGCAGCTGTGTCAGGTTGGCAATCACTGTGTTTGATTTAAATAGCACCTCAGTGTTTGACTCATTGTGTGGCTGGCTCCCTGCTGGGAAAGGTCTGCTTCCATCGGGCGGTAAGTGTGTTGCTCCACTGAAATGTAGTTTGTAAATTAGTCTGCTAAATGTGTAAGATGTTTGATTCATTGAATGCTGTGTTTTATTGAACTTTGCACTGATCAGAGATTTATCTGCTATATGTTCCAGGCAATTTAGGAGACCTGATCAAGGCATGAGGAATGCGATAATTTGTTTGTTTAAATGAAAGCCCCAACCAGGAGGAATTTAAGTTAACCTGCATTCCAAAAAAGTGACTGAATAAAGCAACGCTGCTGCATTTGAACCCTAACAGAACTGTCTCTGGGAGGTTGGTTTGTGACCGCACATCACACCATCTATAACGTAAGGCCATCGCGCTCGGAATATATATATCTACTTGTAAGTA
This sequence comes from Nerophis lumbriciformis, assembly GCF_033978685.3. Lineage (NCBI taxonomy): Eukaryota > Metazoa > Chordata > Actinopteri > Syngnathiformes > Syngnathidae > Nerophis > Nerophis lumbriciformis. The sequence continues at coordinate 43,461,049 of NC_084548.2, read as the reverse complement.
TATATATATATATATATATATGTATATATATATATATATATATGTACATAGCCCGGCCTCCGGACAATTTTTTTTAACCCAATGTGGCCCCCGAGTCACAAAGTTTGGGGACCCCTGCTCTAGGGGAACAACGTTAATATATGTTTGATGATATGTGTATATGCATGATTGTATGTATACATATGTGCTTGTATATGTACAGCATGTGTATACGTATGTATGTTTGTACGGTATATTGGTGGCATTTGTAAATTTCAAATATTCTAATCTGAACCTTATCTTAGTGATAAGATAGTGTGATCTTAGATCTTGGTGTTTCGTTACAAAAGTGCTTTAAAAATTTACAAATATATCGATGAGCCAGTATTTTCAATGGCTTATTGAAGAAAATGACTCTACGAGACCTGACTCCCTTCAGAGAGCTATGAAGCTCATCTTTGGAACAAACCTCCCACCACCATGCCACCTAGGCTAAATAAACAAATGTAAATACGGTATTTGAACCATTACCATTCAGGATATAGTCTCGCGGGAACATGATGCCGCAGCCCATGGCGTCACCCTTAAAACAACGAGGTCCAAAAACGTCTCCGACACCACTGCCATGGAACACCTTCCCGTCATCTGTTGAGACAATAACAGTAAGGACATTCAGCGCAATCTTTTATGTTTTACACAAGCTCCATATAAAACACCCGCACTTTGCCTAACATAAATAAACTCCACGACTCTAAATAGTCTACAATAGCAAATCCCCCGCTCATGCATGACAACATGGGAACGGGTCAATAATTGTTTAACGCAATTATTAATGATAACCACCACCATTCATACTGTACTGTGAACGATCAAAACGACTCAATACACTCTATCATTAATGGGAATACTCAATAGCAATTAGCCAACCGAAAATGTTTACACTTGTCTTTTAGGTTCCTCTATTGTTCCTTATGGAATTAATTCCCTGTGAGTATTTTAGTACTTTCACATAGAGTACTAGTGAATATGACACATGTTTTTTTCTTTAATTGGCTTTAAATCAGCCTTTTCTTATGACACAATTATAACTCTAATCACATCATCCATCCAATAGCACAACATCCCACACAGTGCTTAACTTTAGTCTCCGTCTCTGTTTAACTGCTCTTCTGTTGAAGAGATAGGACAAAATCACTATCCTATAATATAAACTTATTTAATAAATTATTCGTTTTTGTCCCTTTGAAAAATGCATGGCCTTTAGTGTGCACACTTTACTGGTTGCAGTTGTTTACCTGTATCACACCTTTTTTGTAAGGGGCGCCGGAAGTTGGCAGACCCGTCAGCGATCGTGTTCCGTCTCCCTGTAATGTTTGATCCTGTTCTGTCTCCCTGTAATGTTTGATCCTGTTCTGTCTCCCTGTATAGTTTGATCCTGTTGTGTCTCCCTGTAATGTTTGATCCTGTTCTGTCTCCCTGTAATGTTTGTCTGATCTTGAATGGGATTGTGCTGAAAATGTTAATTTCCCCTTGGGGATTAATAAAGTATTTCTGATTCTGATTCTTATTCTGACTTCGCTAAGGTACTGCAGTAATAGTGACGCTAACCATACAAATGTGATGGCATGGAAGGTGGAAACAAAAGAGAAAATTGACCCATGGAATTTGGACACTCCAGCTTCATTCTGTACAGGATGCGCAGCCTCAAGCCACTCGGCCCGCTTCTGTCAGCCACATCAGCACCAGCGGGAACCACAATATGCTGTTTGAGCTGACCCGATTCTACAGTACAAGACCTTTTTTGTGGATGAACTGCCCAATTCAGCAGTTATTTTTGGACACAACCCTGCACTTTCAAATCTGCTTGGCCATCATAACAGTAACTTGTTTTTGCCATGTCACTTACACTGCTATTGTACACTAACACAATGTTAAAGCAAATGTATAATTATTATTTTTCTAGGAAGTGTTGACTGAAATGGCAGTGTTCATTTTAGTTATCTGAAACAAAGGGGCATATGATGATTCTATTACATTCTAATACATTTAACACACTCCCTTGTAGTCTACATAATGTGTATTGGATATGCTTTGGTGTAAATTTTGCTCTACAGTCACATTTATAACCCTATTTCCAGTGTTGGGTTAGTTATTGAAAACCAGTAACTAGTTACAGTTACCGGTACTAGTTACTTTATTTCAAAAGTAACTCAGTTACTAACTCAGTTACTTACACCAAAAAGTTATGCGTTACTGTGAAAAGTAACTATTTAGTTACTTTTTATTTTTTTTATTTTTTTTTTAAGGCTCCCATTAATGCCCTTTTTGCCTTCATTTCAGTACTGTTAGTGGAGAATAATACAATCTGTTGATCAACATAACATGCATTTACATCACTGAACTTTTCTAAGCAATGTGGTCTACATACAACACACAAAGACAAAGATATGTTTCAAAGGGCCAATTTATTTCAGGCCAGAACAAATTGACAAAATTTTAAATAGCTGCAACATAACATACATAAGTAACAAACAGCATAATAACAACATAGCTGTACACCTAGTTTCACCCAAGGAAGGCACATATGACATGATTATATGTTATGTCACTATATACAGCACACATACTGCTATACACACGCCTAACCAGGCATTTTTTCTCTCTCAAGGAATTCGGAAATAAAATCATGTCTTTAGGAGATCAACACTGTACTGAAGCCCAGAACCCTCTACGCCAGTGGTCCCCAACCTTTTTGTAACTGCGGACCGGTCAACGCTTGAAAATTTGTCCCACGGACCGGGAGGGGGGGTAATTTTTTTAATTTTTTAAATTTTTTTATTTTTTGTCATAAAAAAATACAATCATGTGTGCTTACGGACTGTATCCCTGCAGATTGTATTGATCTATATTGATATCTTGTGTATTTTATGTTGATTTAATACAAAATAAATTTAAAAAAAATATATATATATATATATTTTTTTAATTTATTTTTTATTTCTTGTGCGGCCCCGTACCAATCGATCCACGGACCGGTACCGGGCCACGGCCCGGTGGTTGGGCACCACTGCTCTTCGCATTTCCCCAGTTTTAGTTTAGAGATAAAGAAAGATTGGCCTGGCCCACTAGGATCCCTCTTTATTTTTGTGAACTTTATAGTCTATACATTTAGAGTGATGTGATAATCAAACACCCTAGAACAGTGGTTCTTAACCGGGGTTGGATCGAACCCTATGGGTTCGGTGAGTCGGGCTCAGGGATTCGGCGGAGGTCAAGACACACCCGACTCATCGTGTAAATAAAAACATCTCCATATCGGCGTATTACGGATACGGCAACAGCAGAAGTCACACTGATTTGCAGGTGTGTAATTTGTTGTGAGTTTATGCACTGTGTTAGTTTTGTTCTTTGAACAAGGTGATGTTCATGTACGGTTCATTTTGTGCATCAGTAAAAAACATGGTAACACTTTAGTATGGGGAACATATTCATCATTAATTAGTTGCTTATTAACATGCAAATTAGTAACATATTGGCTCTTAACTAGTCATTATTAAGTACTTATTAATGCTTTAAACGGCATGGCCTTATTATAACCCTAACCCTCTACCCCTGGCCCTAACCCTCTAACCCTAACCAAATAACTCTAAATTAAGTCTTTGTTACTTATAATATGTTCCCCTGGTGTCCAAAAAACTCTAAATTAAGTCTTTGTTACTTAGAATATGTTACCCATACTAAAGTGTTACCAAAAACATATAACTTTGTCTTGAATTTGAAAAAAAACAACATTTTATTTTTCTCTGAAGAAGGGTTCAGTGAATGCGCATATGAAACTGGTGGGGTTCGGTACCTTCAACAAGGTTAAGAACCACTGCTCTAGAAGTCTAGAATGAAAGAGTATATAAGAGAATTGACAGTGTGTGTACCTTCAGTGCTGAATGATGAGCAGAGGCAGAGTTTGGAGTGTCTTCTTTTGCTCGCTTTCCATTTTTATGTACTCACTGTCCACTGTGTCCAGGTACGTGGAAAATGTTTTCCGTGCCATTTGCTGTTTGACGCCGGTATCATGCTAATTAACTGCCTGAAAGCGGGTGACTCCACTGTAGAAATAGCCTACATGTATTCTAGCACATACGCTGCAATGGCTCTATCAATGTTGTCCTGGCTAGCAGTCCCTGCGTTAAAATCCTTAGGTGGTGGTGGAGGCGCAGGTGAAGTGGCATCGGAGTCTGTGTCTCTCTTTACTAGCTTTGTCGAAGCATGTTGCTTTTGTGGCTGTTTCAGCAGATTTGAATTGCTGTTTTGGGCAGTAGATAGGATCTTTGATCCAAGACACAACTTACATTTAACTAAAATGTTATTTTCTTTGTGCTTGACAAAAGAAAAGTAGTGAGAATATCTCCATGTTAAGAAACTCGACTCTGGCTCCGCAATGATGTCTTGTTAGTAAACACAGACACGCCACACCCCACCCCCTAAAACCCCTCACCCACCCACACACAGCGAGCCTCTCTCTTCTCCGGCTTGTGAGACAGGAAGAATCAGAAGGATGACACATCAACTCTCCAATAAAACACACTCAGATCTTCTGTTTCTAGCCGATACTACATAAAAAATAACGTAAAATAACGCAGTAACGCATCATGTAGTAAAGGTAACTGAGTTACTGAATATAAAAAATAACGCATTGGACTACTAGTTACCGCCGAAAATAACGGTGTTACAGTAACGCGTTACTTTGTAACACGTTAGTCCCAACACTGCTTATTTCTGTGTTATGTCTGCCAATGGTTCATGGATAATCATGGAAATACAGTAGCAACTCAAATTACGAGTACCCCAACTTTGAGTATTTCAAGATAGGAGTTGTCTCTTTGCTTTTTGTTATGCTTTAAAGAGGTACTCTTTCTTTTTTTATGGATTTTAATTTGTAATATAAGGCAAGTACGAGGTGGCTAACAATGAAGCTAATGAGAGTTACTGTTGTGCCCGTTTAGCCCTCTAAAAAACATCCAAAGACCGCCAACAATGGTCCATTTACATGCCGTGCCCAATGTTGCCCCAAATTTTTCATGTGAGCAAGTGCACAAACTCCCTGAGCATTCATTAAAGCACATGTGAGCAACATCAGACGTGCAGACTGTGGCCACACCAGCAGCACACCTGTCCCAAACCTGACATCATCCATCACATTACACATTACATAAACATTGATGGAAATTTTTGGATATTTTTTTAGAGCGCTTTATGGGCGGAATAGAGCGAATCTTATTACTACCTCCATTGTTAGCTGACTCTTGCTAGCGTTTATTTACGAGTTACAATACATGAAAAATAACAAACATGTGTTCTTATCACACAAAGATTGTGAATGATGGACAAAATTCCTAAAAAAAAATGTAGTTCCTTTATAAGTTGCAAGCATAATTTGAGTTATGAGCCTCAGCACCACTGGTTGAAGAAGTATTTGTCCACAGCCCACAGCCAGTGATCGACACAATCCTGCCTTCAAACCACCAGAACTAAGAACGTTAGTGCGAAAGAAAAGAAGCGGGTGACCGAATGAGAGAAACAAACAATTAAAAACATGTCCCATTGGCTTGCTGAACTGGGGAGTCAGCTCGACAGCAACAACATCAGTCCACATCCCCTAAGCCGGAGCCAGCCTCAACAGCGTACATCCACAAACATCTGAACGACGGACATTTGTCCATGATAATATGGAGAAGCTGTCGATGCTGTGTTTGACGTGTTTTAGTTGGTTCAATGTAGTTCGGACTCAACAAACTCGACAATCGAGCATTACTTTTGGTACAAAGACAAATATTAATTGTTGTCAACTCTGACCTCTGCGGTCAGTGACTCCAAGATATCCGTGTGCAAAATAAATGGAGAAGCAGCCTGTAGGAGACACCTACAGGTCAACAGCAGATACGAGGATCCCCACATAAGTAGGTTCGTCAATCTGTGACTTCACAAATGGCGCACGGTTCAAAAAATAACACATGGTTCAGAGGCATTCCAAACTGTGTGCAAGCTCATGTCAAATACATGAATCTTATGATATGACGCTTTGGTGTTGTTTAACACGAGTATCCAACATTTGAACATCTGAGTTAGAAAAAAGAGAAAATCGTCATAAGTCTCCTTTAAACAAATCATTGAAATTGCTACAATCCAGGTAGTGCTAGCAAATCGATCATCATCAAATTCCAGACATTCTTTCCAAGTAAAATGAGTGAAAAGATTCATCTGGAAAGACAACCTCTAAATAGCCAAACCTATCCCACACTACTTGTATTTGACAAAACAATGGAAAACAAGCATAGAAGAAATAACATTGCTGAAGTAGCTTACAGACAAGTGCTTCTCAAGAAAGCGGTGCGGCTTCTACAAGTAAATATTTATGGTGTTGTCATGGGACCCGTCCCCGGCATTGAATACTGTTTAAACAATCTATCTGAACAGAAGGGGGTAGACAGAGACACTGTATCATTGTGGCCCTCATGCGGGCCCCTGGCACACCACAGACTGCTAAAAATAGTCACATTCACAATAGAACATTCACAATGGCCTGTAGCGGAGGGCATCTGTGATGGAAGTCAAGGATTGCGCAAAGTCAGGAAGACCTATTAATTTCTGGCACTATTGTGTATTAGAACAACCTGACCAACAGCAATTGAAAAAAATTTCAATATTGCGATATAATGTTTGTCCTTCGGATTCGAAGATGAACACAACTTCAGTTCCGAATTCAGGGATCATTGCTTTTTGGACCGGAGACGGCTGGACAAGCCAACCAAGGCACAGAGGGTTCGCCCACAAGTGAGACATGTGTGGGTGGGTGCTGATGTAAACGTGGAAATTACTCTGGCCTTGCAGGCTAAACCTTTCCTTTGTGCTTGTGCTTCTGCATTGTGATGTACAGTAAAGCATTGTTTTGTCTTATAGTACAGTTTCAATGGGCCAAAACATCAGCTCTATCAGCAGCGTTTTACAAATTAATTTCAAAAATGTATTAGTTTTATTACTAGTTATTTTCCCAAATAAGTTATTATTAGTAATGGAATTACTCCCTCATACACAACTTAGTTATTAGGAAAATTAATTTGTGCGTTATTTTGTTGAAAAAAACATCTGACCGTTGACAAATGTATCATAAAATTTGAGTAACTCAGACTTTGCTTTAGGACATAATCATACTTCATATGTACAGTACGTTCTTTCATTTTATATCAGTGAAGTTGAATTAATGCCTGACTTCAATCCTCAAAACACCAGTTTTACCACGACCGATCACTCAGGAGTTGCTGTTGTTGGATTTAGTTATCTTATGTAGCTGTTTCCGTGCATTGACGTTTGTAAAAACAACACCCACCTACCTGAATTATAGTACTGAATGGCTTACAATGAGTTCTACTACCTTAGCCAATTAATTAGAATTACCTATGTGTCTGTCACCCCTCATTAAATAAAAAGGACAATCAGATTTTTTTATATGCATCTTAGCCGTGCCAGAGACACGCTGAGTGAGCCAAGTCAAATACCAGCAGTTAGGTAAGAACGTGCCATATTTTACCGTTGGTAAAGGCGTTATAACGATTGAAATAGCAATTAAATAGACTACTGGAAAACACTGTTACTTCCAATACTGTCCATCAGATATCAATACTGTTGTTGTCACATGATATGTTCTCCTGAAATACATTTACATCTGATCCTATTAGAGTTATTTATTTCCCTGTAAACATCCCAACTATCGAGTTTGGATGTCAACTGTAAAGAAATCCACATTGTTTCAGGAAGAGTTTTTATTCAGACTATTGAGCATTGATCTCCAATGCACGTGAGGAATCGGATCTAAGTACATGGACACCAGTATGACGTGCATTGACACTCCATGTGAAATATCCTGAAGCTCTGTTTATCCCCGTTCATTTTTAATCCATTAGGTAAGAAAGTGATATCGTCCCCTGACAACATCCTTCGATTAAATGTTTTGGCAGAACCTGAGCTGGAATCAGATTAGGCTCTGCCATAGGAGTAAGTAACTGGCCCTATTTTCCTTGGTAAAGGATGGATTGTGGCGCTGGAGTACAACCTTCAGCTGTGGGTGTTGAGTCACAGCACGTATGACTCATTGTTGAGTGGATTGAAGACGGCGACAGGGTTAATATGGCTTGCTGAGGAGCACGCACTGGTTAGATGGCTGCTTGTTTCTGATAGGGCCCAAAGGTACGAATGACCCACTGAAGAACAGAACCAAGTCAACATGCACACCAGACTAGTTCCCAATAAAAACACTCATAGCAAGACCAGTGGACTCCAAAACTACAAAATGTACAAAATGAACAGACATATGACTGGCAGGAAAGTCAAAGATCCACATGACATGTGATCTGGGGCAACAGTGGATAGGGGCCGTATTAAAGGGCTATTGATTAGGATGACAGAACCAGAACTATGCAAACATGTCAATAACAATGTCATGAATCTTACACCAAATTCACAATTTCCTAAAAGTCATTGGTTTCATGATGTACTAAACAGAAAATTTTAAAGACATTCCGACAGTTGACTACACAAACTTACGGGATGTGGTGAAAACATAACAGTGAGTTTTAACAGTTTACAAGAAGTAAAACCCTGCCAAAGATAACTCATTTCTATTTAGAATCTGTAAAAAAAAGTATAACCCTAAAGTTATGACTACATTGGCTCGCACAACACACAGAAATCTGAAGTCTTTTGACTTCTAAACAGCGTTTTCCTTGGTCACATGACATGTGTATGCAGTTTTTCACCAATTCAAAGACAGTCTGCACGCAATTCTTGAGGTTCCTTGAGTTTTATCAAAGTCTCGGCTGTGTCAAGGAGCGCAGAGAGATCGTAGATGAAATCATGGCTCTTAGTTTTAAATGCTGTAGTTGGACAAAAGCCTGCATATTAACTCAATCATGGCAAGGCAAATCTGACAAGCCCAGAGTTTAAAAACCACATACCCAATTTTAGTCTCTAACAAAGAAGATTAATGGGAGCTGCACAGGGGTGTACACATTTCTGTGGTGTCCGGCATGTGGCTGCCAAACCAGACAAACCGCAGCACTAGACCTCTGGGACAAGGCTGGTGAGAATCGTCCACCACTCAGCAACAGGCTCATCCACAGACCCTGACAAGGCTCGCAGCTCTGACTGTTTATATTATTACAAATGTAGCCTAAGTGGAATCTGCAAAGGAATAAGAGGGCCGTACTATAAACAGCTTCAAATCATAAATTAAATTTGCAGAGTGACCTCAAAGGTATCAGATCTCATAAAAGTAATTAGAGTGTACAGCTATATCTTCCGGTCGGCGGACTGAGCATCAATATAGGAATTGAAGTTAAAAAATTTGGACGGTTCAGGAAGAATCAGAATATAAATCTACGCCTGATGCTCAACCCAATTGGAAGGTTGCGTAAGTCCTCATGGATAGGAAGGTCAAGCTTGAAATCCATGTGTAAATACAGTACAGTGAAAATGACTCAGACAGCCATTTTGGTCTAAATCCCAGTTGGTGTAATGGTACATGCTTCTATCTTTCATGGCAGCGGGCTGGGTTCCATTCTGGGTCTGGGTTGCATCAGAAAGTGCATCCGGCGTAAAAACTAAGCCAAAATATCTCATGCGATTGACTAACCGTAGCGACTGCTGAGAGGGAAAACCCAAAAGTTAAAAAAAACTGCCATTTAAGTCTAAATAAAGAGCAACAAGTGAGTACCAGGAAAATTGGTTCTTGCCTACTGTACTGTCAGCGTGGTGGTGGTTGTGTCATGGCCAAGGGCTGCATGAACGTTGCCAACACTGCGGGATCGGGTTGTCAAAAGTATCAGTACTTCGATACCATGTAAATACCAACACACAAGAAATACATTAGTATCGTCAGTATCAAATAATGTACAACACCTTTCCTCGTCCATGTCAATTTTGAGCACATGGGCAATGAGTCACTGCTGAAAAAGTATGCTTGTTGTTTAAAAAAAAAGCCAGTATTTCCTATATATTTATTTATTCATGGTAGCCTGTCACAAATGTAAATTTGTCGTTATCGGTTCGCCCTCGCTCATAAACCAATTATAATAGAACAATGGCAGTGTAGCATAACTGTAGATGTGGCATAACTCTGCTTCACAACACACCTCATAAACGCTTAAAGTGTGTTGTGACTATATTAGCGAGTAGAGGAACACATAAAAAGTGTAAAAGAGGAGTACATTGCTTTTATTCGGTAATCAAAATACCAGTGGTCAAAAAAAGTACTCGATTTACCACCACAATCCCAGGCATTGTACAAAACCCAAAACCAGTGAAGTTGGCATGTCGTGTAAATCGTAAATAAAAACAGAATACAATGATTTGCAAATCATTTTTAACCTACATTCAATTGAATATACTGCAAAGACAAGATACCTAACGTTCTAACTGGTAAACTTTGCTATTTTTTGCAAATATTAGCTCTTTTGGAATTTGATGCCGGCAACATGTTTTAAAAAAGCTGGCACAAGTGGCAAAAAAGACTGAGAAACTTGAGGAATGCTCATCAAACACACAGGTGGGTGCCATGATTGGGTATAAAAGCAGCTTCCATGAAATGCTCAGTCATTCACAAACAAGGATGGGGCGAGGGTCACCACTTTGTGAACAAATGCGTGAGCAAATTGTCAAACAGTTTAAGAACAACATTTCTCAACCAGCTAATGCAAGGAATTTAGGGATTTAACAATCTACGAACCCGAAGGAAATAAGCGGTAAAAAATGGATGGATGGATGGACAATCTACGGTCCGTAATATCATCAACAGGTTCAGAGAATCTGGAGAAATCACTGCAAGGCCAAAAACCAACATTGAATGCCGGTGACCTTCGACATCAGTGTGTAAAAGATATCACCACATGTGCTCAGGAACACTTCAGAAAACCACTGTCAGTAACTACAGTTTGTCGCTACATCTGTAAATGCAAGTTAAAACTCTACTATGCAAAGCGAAAGCCATTTATCAACAACACCCAGAAACGCCGCAGGCTTCGCTGGGCCTGAGCTCATCTAAGATGGACTGATGCAAAGTGTAAAAGTGTTCTGTGGTCTGACGAGTCCACATTTCAAATAGTTTTTGGAAACTGTGGGCGTCGTGTCCAAAGAGGAAAATAACTGGCGCAAAGTTGAAAAGCCAGCATCTGTGATGGTATGGGGGTGTATTAGTGCTCAAGGCATGGGTAACTTACACATCTGTGAAGGCACCATTAATGCTGAAAGGTACATACAGGTTTTGGAGCAACATATGTTGCCATCCAAGCAAAGTTATCGTGGTTTCTCTTGCTTATTTCAGCAAGACAATGCCAAGCCAGGTGTTACAACAGTGTGGCTTCATAGTAAAAGAGTGCGGGTACTAGACTGGCCTGCTTGTAGCCCAGACCTGTCTCCCATTGAAAATGTGTGGCGCAATATGAAGCCTGAAGTACCACAACGGAGACCCCCGGACTGTTGAGCAACTTAAGCTTTACATCAAGCAAGAATGGGAAATAATTCCACCTGAAAAGCTTAAAAAATGGGTCTCCTCAGTTCCCAAACGTTTACTGAGTGTTGTTAAAAGGAAAGGCCATGTAACACAGTGGTAAAAATGCCCCTGTGCCAACTTTTTTGCAATGTGTTGCTGCCATTACATTCTAATGATGATTTTAATGATTATTTGCACACAAAAAAACAAGTTTGAAAATTAAATATAGTTAGTCTTTGCAGTCTATTCAATTGAATATAGGTTGAAAAGGATTTGCAAATCAATGTATTCTGTTTTCATTTACAAATTACACAACGTGCCAACTTCACTGGTTTTGGATTTGTACCACATTGTGCAGAAAGCCTCCAGAAGCGTGCAACCCAACTTTCATCACTTCTGTGAGTCCTAAGGAAACATAGCTTAGAGACTCTTTTTTGGTTGATCAGCAACACTTTGAACACAACTGGGTTTACTTATTTGACTAGGAAGGAAAAGTGTGGCCTGGGGGCCATTTGCTAAACGCAGCTGTTTTTATATGCCTGTGGCACATTGTAGAAATAAACAAAAAAACCCTGCAAAAATAGAGCGGAAAGGCATATCTATGGATATTCTCATTTATCCAAGTCATTGTAATATCAGGGCATTCAATCGATCGCAACTGGACTGTTTGGTTTGTCTTAGAAGACATTTTGCCTCTCATCCAAATAGGCTTCATCAGTTCATGCTCATAGATTTAGCTTGGTCAGATCTAGTCTGAGGCATAAGACATAATGTAATGTTGATACAAATAACAAATAAAACACAAATATATGTATTTATTTTCTCATAGCCTCGGGGCGGCGTGGCTCGGTTAGTAGAGCGGCCATGCAAGCAACTTGTGGGTTCCAGGTTCGAGCTTTGAGTCACTAGAGAAAAAGCGCTATATAAATATAATTCACTTCACTTTTATTAGTCTATTTCATTACAATTTACATGATGGCATCACCAAATTGAAAGAATATCAAGAACATTATTGTTTGTTTAGATTTACTGGAGTGGGAGGATATATGCCACTGCTGTTCTCTTTTGAATGAGAACTTTTTAAAGTGCCACTTTAAAAACGGCACTTTGCCAACTGCAATTTGAATTCTGTGCAAAAATATGTTGAAGCACACTTCTCAAATACTTAAATGTTTGAAACATGTTTTCAATAAAGTAGAGGCATCTAAAAGCACATTTTTTCAGTTTGTTTTTTAATGTTTATAGTAGTATCGAATAAACAGTATCGAGAATCGTGGAAATCGACAACTGAAATATTGGGCAGCTACGGTTTTTGAGGGAAACATGAATTCTAACGCACTGTGATATTCTGAAACAGTGCATAATGAAGGTGAAAGTGATAGAGTGTACAAGATTATCTCAACTTCAAGAACTGAAAAGAACTGAGCAATTGAGGGCATCCTCAATTGGAAGGAAAGTGGAGGAGTACAAGGTGCCTAGCATCCACCAGCTACAATATGTGATGTCATCATGGAGGAGAGGAAATTATTTCAGTAACAAACGTTGTGTAAAGTTATTTTCAGAGGACAGGAAATCTATACCAATCTGACTATTCTAGGTAATGTCACTTAAAGGCCTACTGAAACGCACTACTACCGACCACGCAGTCTGATAGTTTATATATCAATGATGAAATCTTAACATTGCAACACATGCCAATATGGCCGGGTTAGTTTACTAAAGTGCAATTTTAAATTTTGCGCCGAAATATCCTGCTGAAAACGTTTTGGTATGATGACGCCTGCGCGTGACGTCACGGATTGTAGAGGACATTTTGGGACAGCATGGTGGCCAGCTATTAAGTCGTCTGTTTTCATCGCAAAATTTCACGATATTCTGGACATCTGTGTTGGTGAATCTTTTGCAATTTGTTCAATGAACAATGGAGACAGCAAAGAAGAAAGCTGTAGGTGGGAAGCGGTGTATTGCGGCTGTGGGATTGAGTGTGTTGTGCAGGTGTTTGAGTTATATTGGCGGGTTATATAGACGGGAGGGGGGAGGTGTTTGTTATGCGGGATTAATTTGTGGCATATTAAATATAAGCCTGGTTGTGTTGTGGCATGTGGAGTATATACAGGTAAAAGCCAGTAAATTTGAATATTTTGAAAAACTTGATTTATTTCAGTAATTGCATTCAAAAGGTGTAACTTGTACATTATATTTATTCATTGCACACAGACTGATGCATTCAAATGTTTATTTCATTTAATTTTGATGATTTGAAGTGGCAACAAATGAAAATCCAAAATTCCGTGTGTCACAAAATTAGAATATTACTTAAGGCTAATACAAAAAAGGGATTTTTAGAAATGTTGGCCAACTGAAAAGTATGAAAATGAAAAATATGAGCATGTACAATACTCAATACTTGGTTGGAGCTCCTTTTGCCTCAATTACTGCGTTAATGCGGCGTGGCATGGAGTCGATGAGTTTCTGGCACTGCTCAGGTGTTATGAGAGCCCAGGTTGCTCTGATAGTGGCCTTCAACTCTTCTGCGTTTTTGGGTCTGGCATTCTGCATCTTCCTTTTCACAATACCCCACAGATTTTCTATGGGGCTAAGGTCAGGGGAGTTGGCAGGCCAATTTAGAACAGAAATACCATGGTCCGTAAACCAGGCACGGGTAGATTTTGCGCTGTGTGCAGGCGCCAAGTCCTGTTGGAACTTGAAATCTCCATCTCCATAGAGCAGGTCAGCAGCAGGAAGCATGAAGTGCTCTAAAACTTGCTGGTAGACGGCTGCGTTGACCCTGGATCTCAGGAAACAGAGTGGACCGACACCAGCAGATGACATGGCACCCCAAACCATCACCCAACCATGCAAATTTTGCATTTCCTTTGGAAATCGAGGTCCCAGAGTCTGGAGGAAGACAGGAGAGGCACAGGATCCATGTTGCCTGAAGTCTAGTGTAAAGTTTCCACCATCAGTGATGGTTTGGGGTGCCATGTCATCTGCTGGTGTCGGTCCACTCTGTTTCCTGAGATCCAGGGTCAACGCAGCCGTCTACCAGCAAGTCTTAGAGCACTTCATGCTTCCTGCTGCTGACCTGCTCTATGGAGATGGAGATTTCAAGTTCCAACAGGACTTGGCGCCTGCACACAGCGCAAAATCTACCCGTGCCTGGTTTACGGACCATGGTATTTCTGTTCTAAATTGGCCCGCCAACTCCCCTGACCTTAGCCCCATAGAAAATCTGTGGGGTATTGTGAAAAGGAAGATGCAGAATGCCAGACCCAAAAACGCAGAAGAGTTGAAGGCCACTATCAGAGCAACCTGGGCTCTCATAACACCTGAGCAGTGCCAGAAACTCATCGACTCCATGCCACGCCGCATTAACGCAGTAATTGAGGCAAAAGGAGCTCCAACCAAGTATTGAGTATTGTACATGCTCATATTTTTCATTTTCATACTTTTCAGTTGGCCAACATTTCTAAAAATCCCTTTTTTGTATTAGCCTTAAGTAATATTCTAATTTTGTGACACACGGAATTTTGGATTTTCATTTGTTGCCACTTCAAATCATCAAAATTAAATGAAATAAACATTTGAATGCATCAGTCTGTGTGCAATGAATAAATATAATGTACAAGTTACACCTTTTGAATGCAATTACTGAAATAAATCAAGTTTTTCAAAATATTCTAATTTACTGGCTTTTACCTGTATATGTCTTGTGTTTATTTACTGTTTTAGTCATTCCCAGCTGAATATCAGGTCTCACCCGCCTCTCACAGCATCTTCCCTATCTGAATCGCTCCCACTGCCCTCTAGTCCTTCACTCTTACTTTCCTCATCCACGAATCTTTCATCCTCGCTCAAATTAATGGGGAAATCGTCGCTTTCTCGGTCCGAATCGCTCTCGCTGCTGGTGGCCATGATTGTAAACAATGTGCAGATGTGAGGAGCTCCACAACCTGTGACGTCACGCTACCCGTCTGCTACTTCCGGTAGAGGCAAGACTTTTTTATCAGCGACCAAAAGTTGCAAACTTTATCGTTGATGTTCTCTACTAAATCCTTTCAGCAAAAATATGGCAATATCGCAAAATGATCAATCATGACACATAGAATGGACCTGCTATCCCCGTTTAAATAAGAAAATCGCATTTCAGTAGGCCTTTAAGAAATGCAATGTGACAGGTGCGGGCACTTTTGTGAGCTATATTTAAAGACGTATAAACCTTCCAAAACAAAGACAATAAGATCGACTGTACTTTATTAAATACATTTCCAAAGTTACACCAGGCCAGTTAGTTTTTCAATTTGTCTGGTTTGCCTACATTAACATTGCCCAGTTACTTTTGTCACCTACATGGTTTCAGAACACATGACTCCAAGACCACGTGGAGATAGTTTTTCTTCAAAGCATTCCTGTCATTAGCTGCGTTTTCATTGCATTTTTTCGCAAAATAAAAGCACATTTTAAAAATTGCAACAAAGTACATTTTCAACTTGTAGATGTTTACATTAAAGGGTGTTTTGCGTCATGAGCCGCAATTCTTCTTCTTCTCTTCCTCTTCTCGTGCCGCGAGACTCCACTTTGAGGATGATGGACGCTTTGCAATTCCATGGTTTTGGAGCTTTGATTATTACAATTGCAGCAACAGCTGTTGCCGTGATTGTCAATAGAAGACAAAGACAGCGGGTGATTGCTCAAAGGCAACATCATTACGTATGGCAAAGATTTTTGGGAGAAAATTGTAAACGAGGAATTCACAGTGTAAAGATGTTATAGCGATATTTGAGAGGTTTTTCGAATTATGGGTATTTCCATTACAAGTTTCTTATTGTGATATTTCGGTTTTGTGCATTTCTAGGGGTAATGGTAACACAACTACTGTCATTTCTGGCCCCATATCTTCTCTGAGCTGCTCACATGTGGATTTCACACGAGCACTGACAATCACTTGGCCTTGAGGACAGTCTCCAAAAGCACAATACATTTGCTGTCCATAGAAATTAAGTCTGGTGCTCTGCAAGCGGGTGTGCTGCAAATACCAGTGAAAAATTATGGAAACTATAAACAATGCTGACAAATGATCCTGTTTTGCAGTAATATGTGCTCCAGGTTCATTAAAGCAGTCATCATGACCTGCCTATCCAGACTGAAAAACTCCTGTTGGAGCAAAACAAAATAGATGCTTCAAACTAAAACACTACTTAGAGTAAGCTAGGCTATTACCCAAATGCCTCCTAAAAAGATATTGTGGCAGTGGGTGATGTGGAAAAAGAGTGGGCAGCTGCTGAAGCATTAGCTGCTGCTTCTATTATCAGATCATGGCAGCAGAAGTCGATTGCTAATTTCTTGTAATGGCTGCGTTTCCATTATAGTTTTTGGCAAAATAAAAGCTATTTTTCAAAAATTTCGACAAAGTACGTTTGCAACTTGTGGGTATTTCCATTAAATGGTGTTTTGCGTCATGAGCCCCAATTCTCGTAAAATCTTGTCCTGGGAATGCCACTTTGAGGAAGATTGATGCTATGCGATTCCATGGTTTTGGAGCTGTGATTACAATTGCAGCTACTGCTGTTGCCGTGATTGTCAATAGAAGAAAAAGGCAGCGAGTGATCACTCAAAGGCAACGTCCTTACGTATCGCAGCGGCCGCAAATAAGGGATTTTTGGGAGAGAATTGTGAATGAGAAATTCACAGACATGTCTTGTCCGGTGTTTAGGTGCCCTCAAAATGCAAAAAAAGTGTTTCCATCATGCTTTTGCGACACACTTCAATATCGAAACGTCTGAAAAAACCATCTCACGAGAGCGTAAAAATATTTTAGCGATATTTGAGAGGTTTTTATAAATATAGATGTTTTCCATTACCAGTTTCTTATTGTGATATTTAGGTTTTGCGCATTTAACAGTGACAGTGCAGGCGCTGATGCCCAGAATGGAGTATTGTAAATGACTGAGCAGATAAGGTTGGCAGATCTGTCGTCACAGACATCTAAGACGTAACATGTGTGGAAAGAGAGCAAGATAAAGATACAATTTTGGTGCTTTTTTCACATTATGAAATGACACTCCCCCACTGACGGAGAGAGAGAGATCTTCACAATACATGTCTTGATTATCAACTTGCATCATCCTTGATCTCTGCGCAAAGCACCCTTACATCCCTCTTGAGATGCTGCCCTGAGATATTTGTGTCCAAAAGTCAACAGAAAGATGATAAAGATGTAGCGTCTCCCACTCACCTTTTTCATTCAGAAGGAATTCTACACATTCAATGTATTACACAAACGAAGACCAAGCGGATGATACAGAGGGTTGTCTCTTATTCTGTTGCTTCCACACATTTGAAGAAGATACCACACAATGCCCAAATAGAAAAAAAAAAAAGGCTGACCTGCATGGTAGGCCACCGATCCGCGGCTCCATCCTGGGTGTCTATTCCTGGGGTAGTCCTGGCAAAACACATCACATCTCTTTGAGAAAAAAATAATCAGTATGTACTAGGGGTGTAACTGTACACAAACATTTCGGTTCGGTACGTACCTCGGTTTAGAGGTCACGGTTCGGTTCATTTTCGGTACAGTAAGAAAACAACAAAATATAAATGTTTTGGTTATTGATTTACCAAATTTGTAAACAATGGCTTTATCCTTTTAACATTGGGAACACTATAATAATTTTGCCCACGTTAATCAACATTAAACTGCCTCAAGTTGTTGCTCAGATTAAATAAAATGACAAAATTGTTCTTCTACATATAAAAAGTGCAACATTAAACAATTTCAAGTCAACTCATCATGCTTAATTTAATACAACATTTGGGAAGCCTGTGTTTGAGTTTTTTTATGTAAACGTTATATTTTTATCAACATGTGATAGCAGGGACCCTGCCATTCAAAACAAGGCTGCTCCATTACTAATGATTAATGTAACTATAGCTGAAAAAATAGTACAATAGCAATAGGAGAGACTATTCATCCCTGAACACCATGGAGTTCATGTAGGCTTATTCATGTACACTTACATTATTATATCAACTGTCAGAGACAGAAACTCTTCATTTAACATAATGTCCTTTTTTGCTGCTTCAACACAGCTCAATCAACACAGAAAAAAGTAAAGTGAAATAACAGACAGACAGGGCTTTGCTGTCCGTAACACCCACTCACGCACACACACACACACACACACACACGCACACACACCGCAAAATTAGCTAATGTTATGCTAAAAGCGAATTAGCCTTCACCTCAAGCCAGGGCTGCGAGCGAGCTGAGCTGCAGTTTATATTTCTAGAAGGTCAACGGGCTCATAGTGATGTTACTAGTAGTTGACTGGGAGGTGTTTATTATAATTTGGGGAGAGTCCGCTGCCTGATGCTTACCTGCTAAACGCTAAGCACTGACTACATGCGCTCTGAATACGCACTGCTGATTGGCTGTTACCGCTCTGAATACGCACTGCTGATTGGCTGTTACCGCTCTGTTGGTAACCAATCAGATGGTTGTGTGGGTTGGACAATGCTGGGTGCTGTGTAGAGTACTGACAGAGACAGGCAGAAGGAACTGGAGCAGCTTGTTAAGACTTTAGCTTAGGCGGCTACTTTATATGTTCGTGTGGAAACTCGTTCGGTACATCTCCGAACCGAACCGAACCCCCCGTCATACTTGCCAACCCTCCCGAATTGTCCGGGAGACTCCCGAATTTCAGTGCTACTCCCGAAAATCTCCCGGGACAACCATGCTCCCGAATTTCTCCCGATTTCCAGCCGGACTTAAGGCACGCCCCCTCCAGGTCCGTGCGGACCTGAGTGGGGACATCCTGTCGTCACGTCCGCTTGGCCAACCAAAATGTAACTACAGAACACTATACCGTATAGTGTTCTGTGGTTACTTTTTGGTTGGCCAACGGTTTACGTTGTATTGCGCACCCTGACGGCAAGTGTGGGAGTCGGTTCTGAAGTATGAAGTAAAGAGACGTAACTTCGTCACCTCGCCTGGTTATTGACTCCAACCCAGAATATTACACTGCTCATACCTACGCTCCTTCAAAGGCTGTGCTACTGGCTGCAAAGCATTGCACTTTCAAATACAACAATGAGTAGAGAGGAGTGTTATGTGTGTATATGTGTAAATAAATGAACACTGAAATTCAAGTATGTCTTTTATTTATATGTATATATATAATAAAATACAATATATATATATATATATATATATATATATATATATATATATATCGCTAGAATTCACTGAAAGTCATATATATACTTGAATTTCAGTTAATTCTAGCTATAAATATACTCCTCCCCCTCGATACACCAATTTGGGAATTTTTGACACCCTGGACTAATCATCTGTCAATCAACGATTTGGCACATTGCGATCAACAACCATCCACACCTATTGAGTCTTTAATGAATATTACACACTGTACATGTTTGTGAGAGTGAGTACCCCGAAGGAATCCAGTGCCACTGTGCTGTTAGTTAAAACCTAAATAGATTTTTCAGGCAGTGCTTCTCTGGTAAAAAGCATGAGGCGGTTGGCATATTTCTGTGTGACTTATGCAGTTTTACTTATTGAATTAAATCACACAAACACATTTACAAGTGTGCTTTCCTCTCTGTTTTGGATATCCTATTTGTCTAGGATGTGTTTGTCTCGCACTCAGTCTGTCTGCATGCAAAGAAAGTATGTTGTTTCCAGGTGCCAACAAAAATACCTAGTGGGTCAACTTTTAGACAAGATCCTAACAAGACTCTAAAAAAAACTTTTCAAAGAATATGTTCAAAAAAAAGTATGACAGCTTTCAAAAATGATCTGAGAAAACACAGTTGGGACAATGTATACACTGAAAATGATGTAGATGATGCATATGTTTTTTTTTTTAATACCTTTGAGATGCTTTATGATTGAAACAACTTAATAAGAAGCAAAAGAAAAATAATCAACCATGGATGACAAATGGACTAAGAAATGCTTGCAAAAAGAAGAATACACTATATAGAACATTTATAACACAAAGATCTACAGAAGCAGAAAACGAGTACAAAACGTATAAGAACAAGCTAACTGGCATACTACGAACATGTAGAAAATAATATTACAGTCAATTCCATCCATCCATCCATCTTCTTCCGCTTATTTGAGGTCGGGTCGCGGGGACAGCAGCCTAAGCAGGGAAGCCCAGACTTCCCTCTACCCAGCCACTTCGTCCAGCTCTTCCCGGGGGATCCAGAGGCGTTCCCAGGCCAGCCGGGAGACATAGTCTTCCCAACGTGTCCTGGGTCTTCCCCGTGGCCTCCTACCGGTCAGACGTGCCCTAAACACCTCCATAGAGAGGCGTTCAGGTGGCATCCTGACCAGATGCCCGAACCACCTCATCTGGCTCCTCTCGATGTGGAGGAGCAGCGGCTTTACTTTGAGCACCCCCGGACCAAAACAAAAACAATATGAGGGCAACATGGGGCATCCTAAATAGCATTATTAAAAATGCTGCTAAAAAGTACTATCCTAAATACTTCTTAGATGGAAATGTAAAAAATTACAATACGAACGAAGTAGTTATAAGCTTCAATAAGTACTTTGTGAACATTGGACCAAATCTGGAGGAAAAGATTCCAGATCCTGAGTCAGTTGAGGACTTGAATGACACCATAGATAGAAACCCCAACTCTATGTTCCTTGAAGGAGTGACAAAAGAGGAAATAATCAATATTGTGAAAAAAGGTAAATCCAAGACCTCAACTGATTGCAACGAAATTGATATGAAAACGATAAAAAAGGTTATTGAAGAGATCTCAGAACCTTTAACATATATCAGCAACTTTCCACCTTCCACAATTTTCTAAAATCATTGAAAAACTGTTTAACAACTGATTAGACAAATTCATAAATAAAAACAAAACACTCTGAGACAACCAATAGGGATACAGAGCTAACATCTCAACATCAATGGCGTTAATCGAAATAACGGAAGAGATCACAAATGTAATAGATAGTAAAAAATGTAAGGGAAGCAATACGTGAAGATAGGCGAACACACTTCCACAGAGCTGAAAATATATTGTGGCGTACCTCAGGGATCAATACTTGGACCAAAATTGTTCAATCTCTATATAAACGACATTTGTAAAGTTATTAAGAATTTAAAGTTATTATTATTTGCAGATGATACAATGGCATTTTGTTCAGGAGAGAACACACTGAAGCTAATACAAATAATAACAGAAGAAATTAACAAATTAAAAAGATGGTTTGACAAAAACAGACAATCTTTGAATGTCAGTAAGACTAAAATAATGCTATTTTGTAACAGTAGAAGATAAAGTCAAACAGAAATACAAATAGTCGCAGTAAATATTGAAAGGGTAAAATAAAACACATTTTTGGGTGTAATAATAGATGATAAAATGAACTAGAAACCTCATATAAAAAATATACAACATAAAGTAGCAAGAAACATGTCAATAATGTATAAAGCAAAACATGTTCTGGACCAAAAATCGCTTCATATTCTTTACTGCTCTCTAGTGTTACCATATCTGAGTTATTGTGTAGAAATATGGGGAAACAACTACAGATGTACACTTCCTTCATTAACCGTGTTTATCCCAGCAATTAGATTTACAAGGTGAAACTAATATATGACATAGCAGTGTCTCTGCAGATTTCAACAAGTCAAATTTAAGACTTTTTAAAAGACCATAATGAATACCATTTAAGACCATTTCACATCCTTATGGACAAAAAAGTAGTACAAAGACATGAAGGAAAATCAGAGGTCCAGAATGAATTGTAAATATATGAATATATTCACTGCTTTTACGTTAGAAAACAAAATGATTAAACTAGCTAAAGACACCAGAAGCCCCTCTATTGTAAACCATCCATCCATTCATTTTAAACCGCTTGTCCCTATCGGGGTCGCTCAGGGGAGTGGGGGTGGGGGGGTGCTTGAGCCTATCTCAGCTGCATTCGGGCGGTAGGCGGGGTAGACTCTGGACAAGTCGCCATCTCATCGCAGGGCCAACACTGATAGACAGGCAACATTCACACTCACATTCACACACTACCTGTATATATATACATATACTGTGTATATATATATATATATATATATATATATATATATATATATATATATATATATATATATATATATATATATATGTATATAATCAGAATCAGAATCAGAAATACTTTATTAATCCCAGAGAGGAAATTTAGAGGTTATTTTGAATATTTCTACCTCTGCACTTTTTTCCAAAACTGTGAATGTTACAGAATATAAGTGTGACTTATTTTGTTATACTGTCAACCAGTGTTGGCGTTAACGCACTTTTTGTGTCTTTTTAACGCATTGAAATCAGAAAGGACGCAGATTTTTTTTTTTTTTTTTACCATTTGCGGCCCACAGCTAATGTTTTAAAGGCCCACTGGACATTCTAAAAATACTATTCAAATAATTAAAAACATAACACAAGTGAAATAAAAAAGCTTAAAGTTGAAATGTAATTTAGAAAAAGTTGCAATGTTGACTAATAAAACAAAGCTCTTTTTTTTTCTTTCAAACTGTCATTGCTCAAAACATAATATTGAATCAAAATCAATGTTATTATGAATTATTGACCAATCCAAGGTTCCGATTACTTCACATCAAGTATTCCACTTTGAAAAATATTTTTGGTGGAAGATTTTGCATATTTTGTGTGTTTGCCATAAAAAAACATAGTTTTGTTAGACAAAAAAAGGGCGGAAAACAAATAAACAAAAAAACTACATAAAAAAAACTAAAACATTTTGAAATGAGGGATAGATCTGAAGTTGATGTAGACTCCAGAGATTTAAGCGTTAAATATAAAATGTATGCATGCCCTGGCACACCATTATCATCATTTCATGACCGAAGCAAAACACTTTTTACACTTTTATACTGAAAAAAATACACCTCCAACTTATCAAATAAAAACATAGAAAAAACTACCAGCAGTGGTAAAGTTTAGATCCATGAAGAAAAGAAGAAAGTGAATGAATGTTTATAACTGAATACATTTACATATGTATACAAATTTGTCTTTTTTTTTTAATTATTTCTTTTAATGAATTAAGTAACGTTCATGACAACCTTTTTCCAAAACACAATATAGAATGTGAGATATAACAGGACAATGCATACGTTTATCATTTGTTTTCAAAACGCTTACAAAAAAGTGGGACTCCAAAAATGTACTGTTGGACCCCATTTTTATGACTTGATGGGGTCCATGGGACCCCATTTTGAAAATTCCTAGCGCCAACACTGCTGTCAACAGAGGAGAAAAAATGCTGTATTTAAATATATTATTTATAAAGCAAGTTCAAGTATCATTGGCAAATTTTCACCTAGTCCCGCCCTTGGCGTGCTGCCCGCCTTGGCACGCATATATGTGTCCTCTTTTTGGGATTTCAGAATATGGTCAGCCTAACTGCTTGCAAGTCTCAAACAGAATTTTGGTGTGAATAATGTAGATAGCATTCAAATATGCTCTTCTAATTTTGTATCTGGTATGTATGAGTACATTTTTATCTCTTTCCTGTAACTTTTCTGTTAACATATTGCTAATAATCAAGGACTAGTTTTTATTGAAGTATGACAAGATGAAATTTGCAAATCTTCTTTGTTTTGCTCACCCACAATAACACTAAGCAGACAACCTTTATAGCTTTTAAAGTCAGTTGCTGTATAAACTTGGAGGTTAGGCATGAGAAGCTGACCTGAAATCATTGGAATACATAATAGAAATATTATATGACAATTCATTTTATTTTATTTTTTATAGTTTTACTGCTGTGAGTACACTACTACCTCAGATAAATTTGCGAGTGCTGACTGTATGTAATAGTATGATTTCACCACTAAACATCTCATATTGATCTCCTACTTTACCCGCATAACTCTCCTTTGGGGGTTGGGGGGTTAAGTTGATCCTAGTATAGTTGTACAAGTGTTTGTTGCATTTCAGCAGCTATTGACACAGATTTATCCCAGAATTTTGACTTTTACATTATCATTCCATTCACTTTCACTGCAATGTTTACAAATGCTTCCCTCCTGGATGGCTCCACATCCAGGTCCTATAAACACTTAATATATTTCCATACTCCGGCTTCAAGCAAGCATTAAATTGATCGTTCTGGAGCCACGAATCGTTGAACTTGCACTTACCCATTTTAATCTGTAACTGGGCTTTGCCGTGGGCTTTCGTTAAGTTTTCTCCACTGCTATGCTCAGCTGTAACAACACACCGCTGCGCGCGCACAGCACTCCAGCTGGTCGTGCGAGATTATTTCTGCAGCACAGGTTGCCTACTTTAGTTTCGTTTTGTACTGTAGGTACATTGTAGCGTCCTCAAAAATCCAAA
Organism: Nerophis lumbriciformis; assembly: GCF_033978685.3. Classification (NCBI taxonomy): domain Eukaryota; kingdom Metazoa; phylum Chordata; class Actinopteri; order Syngnathiformes; family Syngnathidae; genus Nerophis; species Nerophis lumbriciformis. The sequence continues at coordinate 43,436,136 of NC_084548.2, read as the reverse complement.
CATTTAAAAGCAAGATTGAAGTTTACACATGTCAAGGCGCCTAGCCGGTTTGGTGGCTGCAGGATTAGGTCTCTGCTTTTTGCAGATGATGTGGTCCTGAAGGCTTCATCTGGCCAGGATCTTCAGCTCTCACTGGATTGATTCGCAGCTGAGTGTGAAGCGACTGGGATGGGAATCAGCACCTCCAAGTCCGAGTCCGTGGTTCTCGCCCGGAAAAGGGTGGAGTGCCATATCCAGGTTGGGGAGGAGATCTTGCCCCAAGTGGAGGAGTTCAAGTACCTTGGAGTCTTGTTCACGAGTGAGGGAAGAGTGGATCGTGAGATCGACAGGCGGATCGGTGCGGCGTCTTTAGTAATGCGGACGCTGTATCGATCCGTTGTGGTGAAGAAGGAGCTGCGCCGGAAGGCAACGCTCTCAATTTACCGGTCGATCTACGTTCCCATCCTCACCTATGGTCATGAACTTTGGGTTATGACCGAAAGGACAAGATCGCGAGTACAAGTGGCCGAAATGAGTTTCCTCCGCCGGGTGGCGGGGCTCTCCCTTAGAGATAGGGTGAGAAGCTCTGTCATCCGGGAGGAACTCAAAGTAAAGCCGCTGCTCCTCCACAGCGAGAGGAGCCAGATGAGGTGGTTCGGGCATCTGGTCAGGATGCCACCCGAACGCCTCCCGAGGGAGGTGTTTAGGGCACGTGCGACCGGTAGGAGGCCACAGGGAAGACCCAGGACACGTTGGGTAGACTATGTCTCCCGGCTGGCCTGGGAACGCCTCGGGATCCCCCGGGAAGAGCTGGAAGAAGTGGCTGGGGATAGGGAAGTCTGGGCTTCCCTGCTTAGGCTGCTGCCCCCGCGACCCGACCTCGGATAAGTGGAAGAAGATAGATGGGTGGATGAATGGGTTTATGAAAATCTTGAATTGAAAATCTCAACAAATTGGGGGTTTTCAAAAAGTGTAAGCCATGCTCATCAAAATTATAACAAATAAAGGCTTGACATGTGTCACTTTGCATGTAATGAGTTTATATCACATATTGTTAGTTTCACATTTGAAGTTGAATTACTGACATGTACTTTTGCAAGATATTCAATTTTTTTGAGTTTCACCTCAATTTTAATGTAATTTCAAAAGGGGAATAAATGTGCTTTAAATGACATTAAAAAGCCACACATTATTGATGCAAAGATTTGAAAACAGAAATCCCCGAAAAACAAAGCAAACCACATTAAATTAACACCTTTGTGGAGAAGCATAATGAATAATTGTATCATTGCTTCCAGACAAAGTGCAACATTTGGGGCAAACATCAGGGAAACATTATCAGCTTCATTTCACGAGCCCACTGGGGAGGAGGAAATGGAGATGGATGGAGCAAAAGCAAGAGGCGGATAAGGACAGATTGAGACATCAGCAGAGGAAGACGCGGAGACATTCAAGAATGCAGCTACCGCTCCAAGTCTAAAACCTGTTGAACCGCCAAGTGTGCTCCTCTTCTTTTTATCTTGATCGCGAGCCTGACCATTTATCAGGTTGACTGACATGATCTTCACAACGTGGTGGGGGAGGACAATGTCCTTCCCAATTGATGACTTTTTTTTGCAGATGACATGCTAGGGGCTATAACATTTAATGGTGTTCTGACTTGACCGACACACTTGCTTGTGCTTAATGGATCTACCAAACATCTGTTTTCGTGGATGTCTGAAAGATCTCTAATACTAAAAAGTGTCATCTGTGTGATTTATCTGTCCAATAGAAAATCTTCAGCTTAGAAATGTAAAAGCTAATTTAGAGTGCTGGTCGCTAAATAGCTTTTTTTCATACTAATCAAATTTGATTACCGATATATTAGACTTTACACTACATTCGAAATATATGTAACAATTGTTTCAGGGCCTATTTTTTCTACTAATGTGATTGGTTAGGGCAGTGGTTCTCAACCTTTCTTCAGTGATGTACCCCACGTGAACATTTTTTTAATTCAAGTACCCCCTAATCAGAGCAAAGCATTTTTGGTTGAAAAAAAGAGATAATGAAGTAAAATACAGCACTATGTCATCAGTTTCTGATTTATTCAATTGTATAACAGTGCAAAATATTGCTCATTTGTAGTGGTCTTTCTTGAACTATTTGGAAAAAAAGATATGAAAATAACTAAAAACTTGTTGAAAAATAAACAAGTGATTCAATTATAAATAAAGATTTCTACACATAGAAGTAATCATCAACTTAAAGTGCCTTCTTTGGGGATTGTAATAGAGATCGACCTGGATTCATGAACTTAAATTTAACATTTCTTCACAAAAAAAGAAATCTTTAACATCAATATTTATGGAACATGTCCACAAAAAATCTAGCTGTCAACACTGAATATTGCATTGTTGCATTGTTGCTTTGTAATGAATGGAATATCCTACTTGATTTGATGTTCAGTTTATGAACTTACATTCATATTTTGTTGAAGTATTATTCAATAAATATATTTATAAAGGATTTTTGAATTGTTGCTATTTTTAGAATATTTTCAAAAAATCTCACGTACCCCTTGGCATACCTTCAAGTACCCCCACGGGTACGAGTACCCCCATTTGAGAACCACTGGGTTAGGGTAGAGTAAGTAACAGCAGTAATGGTTATGGTGGAAATGTGAAGCTGGTTGACTTTGGTAAAGCAGTGCTACTGAAGTCGATGATGGCATGTTAGTTGGCCAAGGGGGAAAACATTATGAATGAAAAAAAGGGAAAAATAATTGCACCCTGGGGGCATTGGGATATTGAAAAATGAGTGATTTAGAGTTGTTGATTTAAAATAACTGGTGTCTATCCGAGAGGTAGGATTTAAACCATAAGACTGCAGTGCCAGTGATTTTGAACACAGGTAAGACAGAGGGAAGGAATAACGGATGGTATCGAATGCTGTGCTGAGGTCTAGTTCGATAGGATGAACAAACTCCACACCAGAAAACAGAGGAGAGGAGAAGGTCATTTGTAAGCCGTTTGGCTTTTGGTGCTGCAGTGAGGACAGCCATCCAAACTGGAATGTTTCAACGAGGTCATTGGCGAAGAGGGGTTCTTTGACTCTTGAATCATCAGCATGTTCTTGGACTATAGCAGGTTGGAGATAGTCTGAAGTTTTTATGTGACACTTTTTGGGGGAGGGTGGGGGGGTGTTTTTGTTAGTGAGTTTGACAGTTCCTGGAACAGAACTAGTGGTTAAGGAGGGGATGGTTATTGAAGTAATCTCAGCCTTGCTTGCCTCAATAATCGGGGTGCAGTTGGCAACTTTCAGTCTTGCTATGTTGGTATGGTCTGTGGCGTATATGTAGAAGACCTTAAACAGGTGGATAGTTTAGGGAAGTGCTTCTCAATTATTTTCTGTTACGCGCCCCTTATAAAAAGCACCCCCCCCCACACACACACTCTCCACGTGACTATAAGTAGTATAATTTTTCTATAAAATTGTTATAACTATACCTCTGCATAAAATTCTAAGTTTATTAACATTAAAGAAAACAACAGACCAGCTTTTCCTCATCTCCCACTGTGGTTACAGTGAAGCCAAGTGCTACATCCACTTCGTCACATTCTGGTACATAAAAAAGCATGTTCCCTGAGGTCGCGCTGCGGCCCCCCAGGGGCGCCCGCCCCACTATTTGAGAAGGACTGGTTTAGGGGAAAAAGAGGTGAAGTGGGGGCAAGGTCATGGTTCAAAGCAAAGTTTTTTGAAAATGTGCACTTGTTGACTGTAAACTGTTATCCTAAGTGGGCAGCATAGTGTAAGAGTGGTTGACAGGTCTGCCTCACAGCTATAGCCAGGTAATTAACCATAGATGTGAATTGTGAACGTAAGTGTGTGTGTGTGTGTGTGTGTGTGTGTGTGTGTGTGTGTGTGTGTGTGTGTGTGTGTGTGTGTGTGTGTGTGTGTGTGTGTGTGTGTGTGTGTGTGTGATTAACTGCCGACCAGTCAAGACCTCTAAGCCATAAGAGAGCTGAGATATGCTCCTTCTGACCAGTGACTCTGAACGGGATAAAGCTTTAAAGAAAATGAATGAATGTCCAGGAGATTGAGGATGAATGTACTTGGCCATAAATACATACTGGGTGGATTATTGCACTGACAAAGGAAACGATAAGACAAATGGCTGAAATGCCAATGCAGGGATTTCCACAGTTGCTAAAATTGATTAAAAAAAAGTTGTTTTAATTAACTGTAAACTGAGATACAGGCAGGCAAAAAAACATCAACTTATTTGGCTAGAAGTGTGTGTTTTCTCTAAAGGCCTTAGTTTATGGAACAAAGAATGACATCTCTTCGTCAAAAAGAAAATTGTTGTCTAGCCAATTTGTTGAATGATGATTGGCTTGTCAAGTTGTTGTCTCTGGCAGTCGCCCTGTCATCTGAAACGGCTTTCCAAAATTGAAAACATGTTCACATTTTGCAAAAGTCCCTGAAATCTGTTTACTTGACTTGAACAGCCAAACAGACACATTACTATGGATATGAAAAAACTGCACACCCTTGATAGTAACATATACATCAGAAATAAATCATTCGAGGAGGGTTTTTTTTTCCATTTCACAAAATAAAATGCACCTTATGGAGATTTAATTAAAAGAAAAACTAAGTTAAATTATGCATATATAAGTGCATATGTTTTAGTTTTAGTGTTTAATACATTTTACTCACTAAGAATAATATTTTCCATGAATGATGAAGTGTTTATTGTGGGTTTTTTTGTCATACAGTTAGCTATACTAGTTCACTTTCATCTAAAAGGCTACTGTCTGTATAATATCGTACTAACAAGGAAATAAAAAGATGATGATGTTAAATACAGATCTACAATATATACAGTCGTTGTCAAAAGTTGACATACACTTGTAAAGAACATAATGTCATGGCTGTCTTGAGTTTCCAATAATTTCTACAACTCTTAATTTTTTGTGATAGAGTGGTTGGAGTACGTACTTCAATCAATCAATCAATCTTTATTTATATAGCCCTAAATCACAAGTGTCTCAAAGGGCTGCACAAGCCACAACGACATCCTCGGTACAAAGCCCACATACGGGCAAGGAAAAACTCACCCCAGTGGGACGTCGATGTGAATGACTATGAGAAACCTTGGAGAGGACCGCATATGTGGGTAACCCCCCCCCTCTAGGGGAGACCGAAAACAATGGATGTCGAGTGGGTCTGACATAATATTGTGAGAGTCCAGTCCATAGTGGATCCAACATAATAGTAAGAGTCCAGTCCATAGTGGGGCCAGCAGGACACCATCCCGAGCGGAGACGGGTCAGCAGCGCAGAGATGTTCCCTGCCGATGCACAGGCGAGCGGTCCACCCCGGGTCCCGACTCTGGACAGCCAGCACTTCATCCATGGCCACCGGACCTGTGCCCCCCCTGGGTAAATCAATAACTCGATTATTGATTTACGGTAAATCAATAACTCGATTTTGTTTGTCACAAAAAACATTCATGAAATTTGGTTCTTTTATGAATTTATTATGGGTCTACTGAAAATGTGCGTAAAACTGGTGGGTCAAAATTATACATACAGCAACATACATGATCAATATTGGTGATGTAGAAAAGTTACAATCAAATCAGCTTCATGGCATGGCCTCTTAACTTCACGTGAGTGATTATGATTGACGACACCTGTTGACTTCTCTGAGCCCATTTAAATAGGGCTCATGTGATGCAGTCATTAGACTCGGTTACAAACACGACAATGGGAAAGTCAAAGGAACTCAGCACAGATCTGAAAAAATTAATCATTGACTTGAACAAGTCAGGAAAGTCACTTGGAGCCATTTCAAAGCAGTTTAAGGTCCCAAGAGCAACTGTGCAGAAAATTGTTCGTAAGTATAAAGTGCATGGCACAGTTTTGTCACTGCAACGATCAAGAAGAAAACGGAAGCTATCACCTGCTGCTGAGAGAAAATTGGTCAGGATGATCAAGAGTCAACCGAGAACCACCAAAAAGCAGGTCTACAATGAATTGGAAGCTGCTGGAACACAGGTGTCAGTGTCCACAGTAAAGCGTGTTTTGCATCGCCATGGACTGAGAGGCTACCATGCAAGAAGGAAGCCATTGCTCCAGAAGCGACACCTTAAGGCTCGTCTAAAGTTTGCTGCTGATCACATTAACAAAGATAAAACCTTCTGGATAGAGATGTCCGATAATGGCTTTATATTGTAGTGTCCCGGAAGAGTTAGTACTGCACGGGATTCTGGGTATTTGTTCTGTTGTGTTTATGTTGTGTTACGGTGCGGATGTTCTCCCGAAATGTGTTTGTCATTCTTGTTTGGTGTGGGTTCACAGGGTGGCGCATATTTGTAACAGTGTTAAAGTTGTTTATACGGCCATCCTCAGTGTGACCTGTATGGCTGTTGATCAAGTATGCGTTGCATTAATTCCTGATGAGAACAGCCGGTAGATATTATGTGACTCGGACGGCACGCACGCAAAGGAAATGCCTTTAAGGTTTATTGGCCCTCTGTACCTCTCCCTACGTCCGTGTACACAGCGGCGTTTTAAAATGTTATTCATTTTACTTTTAGAAACCGATACCGATAATTATGAAACCGATACCGATAATTTCCGATATTACATTTTAAAGCATTTATCGGTTGATAATACCGGCAGCCCGATATTATCGAACATCCCTACTTCTGGATGAAAGTTCTGTGGTCAGATGAAACACAAAATTAGCTGTTTGGCCGCAATACCCAGCAATATGTTTGGAGGAAAAAAGGTGAGGTCTTTAATCCCAGGAACATCATTCCTACTGTCAAGCATGGTGGTAGTATTATGCTCTAGGCCTGTTTTGCTGCCAATGGAACTGGTGCTTTACAGAGAGTAAATGGGACAATGAAAAAGGAGGATTATCTCCAAATTCTTCAGGACAACCTAAAATCATCAGTCCGGAGGTTGGGTCTTGTGCGCAGTTGGGTGTTCCAATAGGACAATGACCCCAAACACACATCACAATTGGTAAAGGAATGGCTAAATCAGGCTAGAATTAAGGTTTTACAATGGCCTTCCAAAAGGCCTGACTTAAATCCCATTGAGAACTTGTGGACAATGCTGAAGAAACAAGTCCATGTCAGAAAACCAACAAATTTAGCTGAACCGCACCAATTTTGTCAAGAGGAGTGGTCAAAAATTCAACCAGAAGCTTGCCAGAAGCTTGTGGATGGCTACCAAAAGCGCCTTATTGCAGTGGAACTTGCCAAGGGACATGTAACCAAATATTAACATTGCTGTATGTATACTTTTGACCCAGCAGATTTGGTCACATTTTCAGTAGACCCATAATAAATTCATAAAAGAACCAAACTTCATGAATATTTTTTGTGACAAACAAGTATGTGCTCCAATCACTCTTATCACAAAAAAATAAGAGTTGTAGAAATTATTGGAAACTCAAGAAAGCCAAGACATTATGTTCTTTACAAGTGTATACAAACATTTGACCACGACTGTATGTATATTCTTAGATTTGTATTGACCCCTCTGAATAAACAACAACACCTAAAATCATGAGGAAATTCGAGATTTGTTTGTTTCAAGTCTGTAGAGTCTTTGCTTAAGCACTTTAAGGCGATCCAGGTTAACTTTAGCTTGTATAGTTAATAAATTGACTGCTGCCCCATCAGACCTGAAGTGCAGTTGCCCCTCGTTCATCACGACTAAATTGGTTCCAGCCCTGACTATGGTACACAAATTTCTGCGACGTAAGGCTATTATTATTAAATCAAATAGCGACAGCATAAAAAAATGTCAAGCACCTTTTAAATACGTTTTTTTTAAACATGATTAGAGCCCTTCAAACAATAAATACCACCTACATAGTCACCTTAACAATAATTTCACCCAATATAGCAGCCTTGAGTGTGTTCCATTGTATATTACAGTAGTCACATGTAGCCTATGGCCATCACTTGGCAGCCATGGCCACCGCTCGGCCAATTTAATATAGCCACTAAGTGAAAATACTTTCTCATATCCTGGTATTCCATTAAGTTAAAGTGGGCTTTGATGTGCTTAAACCACATACATTTATAGTTCTGCCAAACAGTCAACTTGACAGTCACAGTTGTGTTGTTAGCATGTCACAAGCATTGCCATTCCACATTGCTTACGCCAAAGGTTCACCAATGTCATGTGGAGCTGATAATGTTGAAGATGAAGTGCATTAACAGAGTTCATCTCCACTTAGCATTGTCCAAAGAGCTTGTTAGAATTGGGCGCCGGTAGTAGTACGTTTTGCCTTCGTCATTTAAGAATGGCAGTGTGTTGGGTGAGGGACGTCAGTAAGCGAGCGGTAGCATGCAGCAGTAGTGGCGACTGGCGAATGTGTACGGTTGTGTCCTGCAGAAATAAGAATAAAGCAATCAAATTGTCACAAATTGGCAGCCTCGTCATTCCGACCCGAAAGCGGGGCTTTGCAGACCAATTGTCGGATAAAGCGAAGGGTGTTACCCCCGACGAAAACATCGGCCCTGCAGGGAATGGCTCCTCGACTACGGTCTGGGACCGGAAAGGTGTAGTTGATACTGTTACCTGATTGGCTGTTAGCGTGTCGCTCCCATTGCTCAATGACACTTCGTGTTTCTTGTATTCCCAACGTGCGAGTGACTTTGTGAAACGAATCTTGCTTCATAATTTCTGGTTTCTTCCAACCAAAAAATATAAATATATATCAAATATTTTATCGACCGCATTTTGTATTGATATCAATTAAGTGTCTATGGCAGGCCTGGGCAATTATTTTGACCCGGGGGCCACATTTAGAGAAAGAAAATGTGTCTGGGGGCCGGTATATCTATTTTTAGGAACACTAATACAAAACCTCACTATAATGTCTGATTGAATGCTAAAAACGTTATGACAGACCACCTTAAGAAACGTAATGAAATTTTAAATTTTTCTATGAATGATAAAACAATATTTTTGAATATTGAAAAAATATGAATGTCACACCCTTTCGATCGACATATTTTACAATCATGTGAAACGCAACAAAAATGCAACAAACAGTGAAATATGAACGCGAAAGGTACAAAATAAACCCACCTACAATCTGACATATGTGATACATCACTAAGCTTTAGAACTTTGTTGTGAAAATCTCCTTCCGCGTCTGTGGAAACGCTTCCCGCCCACACTGCTTGGTGCCTCGTCCGAGCTGCTGTGACGTAGATTACCATAGTAACTAATTAGATGACCATCATAACTAATTAGATTACCATAGTAATTAATTATATTACCATGGTAACTAGTATATCATGCAAAAGCGCAGATTCCAACCATTGAAATACTTTGTATAGTTGAAGACTTACGGCCGTTAGAAAACATCACTGCACATCATAATGGCAGCTACACTTTCCATCTTAAAAATCTAAAAAAATTATTTGGTAATGTCCGGCGGGCCAGATTGGAAAGCTTAACGGGCCGCATGTGGCCCCCGGGCCTTAATTTGCCCAGGTCTGGTCTATGGTGATATATATTAATATCGTATTATCGGCCGAGCCCTAGTTTGCGAGGCCTTGTATTATAGAATTTTCAGCCAGTGATGTGTTCCTGTCTGGACGTCACTTGTTTTTAAATTAGACTGTTTCTTTTTTCAACTCCACAGCAAAACGAAACACAAATGTTCCCTAGTGGAGAGGGCCTTATAGTGCTGGGTAAAATAATCGATTTGATTGATAAAGAATAGATATATTTTTAATTTTGCAGTATCGGTTCACTAGGTATAAGATTGATTACGACCCCCTCCTTGTCCCCTGGCTACTAATAGGCAATGACGTGCCAGCAGCAATGTCACACTGACTATGCTAACTTTAGCTGCCAATAACAAGTCGTCTAGGGCAAAACAAATGAAAGTGGGGGACTTAGTAGCATTTAAATATCCCCCGATTCTCCACAGACCATAAAGATATACAGAAATAGAGGCCATCACAAGTTTTGTTGGCAAAGATTTGTGGCCGCACTCGCCGGCTTCAAGCAGTTTGTGCTCAAAGTGAACTACACTATGTTATGATCATGCAAGGTACACATCTGGCTGAAACTGTTATTATTATTGATTATATTTGTAAGTGAGAGCTTCATAAGATCACTACTGGAGAAAGAATGGCAGTCATACTCGGGAGGTACTTTAGTCAGATCTTCTTCTCCCTGCATGCACCACTGTCGTCAAATTCTCCCCAAAAAATCAAGCACATATTTCTGGCCTTAACAAAAAAATTGCTGTGTTACATCCTGTGTGACTGCACTAACAACATAAAAGTCCCGGGAAAATAGCTTACGTATTTACTGTTATTATTTTGCACTTAAAAACAATAGTTCAATGCAATTTTTAGTAATGGAATGTGGAAATACAAACCCTGTTTCCATATGAGTTGGGAAATTGTGTTAGATGTAAATATAAACGGAATACAATGATTTGTAAATCATTTTCAACCCATATTCAGTTGAATATGCTACAAAGACAACATATTTGATGTTCAAACTGATAAACTTTTTTTTTTTGCAAAGAATCATTAACTTTAGAATTTGATGCCAGCAACACGTAACAAAGAAGTTGGGAAAGGTGGCAATAAATACTGATAAAGTTGAGGAATGCTCATCAAACACTTATTTGGAACATCCCACAGGTGAACAGACAAATTGGGAACAGGTGGGTGCCATGATTGGGTATAAAAGTAGATTCCATGAAATGCTCAGTCATTCACAAACAAGGATGGGGCGAGGGTCACCACTTTGTCAACAAATGCGTGAGCAAATTGTTGAACAGTTTAAGAAAAACCTTTCTCAACCAGCTATTGCAAGGAATTTAGGGATTTCACCATCTACGGTCCGTAATATCATCAAAGGGTTCAGTGAATCTGGAGAAATCACTGCACGTAAGCAGCTAAACCCGTGACCTTTGATCCCTCAGGCTGTACTGCATCAACAAGCGACATCAGTGTGTAAAGGATATTACATGGGCTCAGGAACACTTCAGAAACCCACTGTCAGTAACTACAGTTGGTCGCTACATCTGTAAGTGCAAGTTAAAACTCTCCTATGCAAGGCGAAAACCGTTTTATCAACAACACCCAGAAACACTGTCGGCTTCGCTGGGCCTGAGCTCATCTAAAATGGACTGATACAAAGTGGAAAAGTGTTCTGTGGTCTGACGAGTCCACATTTCAAATTGTTTTTGGAAACTGTGGACGTCGTGTCCTCCAGACCAAAAAAGAAAAGAACCATCCGGATTGTTATAGGCGCAAAGTTGAAAAGCCAGCATCTGTGATGGTATGGGGGTGTATTAGTGTACAAGACATGGGTAACTTACACATCTGTGAAGGCGCCATTAATGCTGAAATGTACATACAAGTTTTGGAGCAACATATGTTGCCATCCAAGCAACGTTACCATGGACGCCCCTGCTTATTTCAGCAAGACAATGCCAAGCCACGTGTTACATCAACATGGCTTCATAGTAAAAAAAAAATGCAGGTACTAGACTGGCCTGCCTGTAGTCCAGACCTGTCTCCCATTGAAAATGTGTGGCACATTATGAAGCCTAAAATACCACAACGGAGACCCCCGGACTGTTGAACAACTTAAGCTGTACATCAAGCAAGAATGGGAAAGAATTCCACCTGAGAAGCTTAAAAAATGTGTCTCCTCAGTTCCCAAACGTTTACTGAGTGTGGTTAAAAGTAAAGGCCATGTAACACAGTGGTGAACATGCCCTTTCCCAACTACTTTGGCACATGTTGCAGCCATGAAATTCTAAGTTAATTATTATTTGCAAAAAAATAATAACGTTTATGAGTTTGAACATCAAATATCTTGTCTTTGTAGTGCATTCAATTGAATATGGGTTGAAAATGATTTGCAAATCATTGTATTCCGTTTATATTTACATCTAACACAATTTCCCAACTCATATGGAAACGGGGTTTGTACAATAACACTTTAACTTGCAATTATTTTAATATTTTAGTTTAAACTGTCCAAAGTCGTTGTTCTCACTGGGCGCTCTAAACAAGCTGTAAAGCAGCTGCAGTAGATTCAAAATGCTGCTGCTCAAGTCCTGACTAGAACCAGGTAATACGACCATACCATACCATCACTGCACTGGCTTCCTGCTGCTCAGAGAATAGACTTTAAAACAGCTGTTGTATACATGTTAGAGCCAAATAAACCATCTGGAGCTCTAAGAACCTCAGGGAGTGGTCTCCTGCTGGTCACCACCAAACACGGTGAAACTGCGTTTCAGTTTAATGCTCTTAAATCTGGAATCGTTTTCCTCAAGATGTGATTCAATGTGGCAATGTTCCAATCCAGCCTGAAACATTTATTTAATTGTGCTTATGACAAGTGAAAGTATTTTATCTATAGTATTTGACTGACTTGAATTTTAAATATGATTTGACATTTTTATTTTTGCCTTTTTGTAATTTTCTGTAAAGCACTTTGAATTGCCTTGTGTACAAATTGTGCTTTGCATTGCCTTTAAGGTAAAGGGGAAAAAAGTATTTTTGTAAAATGTTTTTGACATTTTAGTATAAAGGTGTAAAGTAAATTGAATCAAATGATTATAAAATTTGGAACCTTATGAATCAAAACCCAGCTCTAGTTAATACTTACAGTAATACAATGCCTGAAATGCTCAACTGTGCAACCAAGTCAATTTGGCCATTTTCTAACACATTTTTTTAACCCCCTTTACCATACACTACACAGTTTTTCTTCTGTGAAAGAAAATGTCTTCTATTCTCCAGTGGTTTGGAAGTGACAGTTAAATGAAGTAAACAGAAGTGAACTTCATTTGAACAGGGATGCCACTAAGTGAACTCCTTTATGGACCGACATGAAATGGGAGGGATTTTAGGGTGACAAAACTATGCCAACCAGCTCAAAAGCCTTTATCAGACAGTTGTGATTTTCCGCCAGTAAAACAAACACTGATATTGTGTCCACAGCATGGCAAGGAACAATATCTGAGCTGCATCTGCTACACTAATGTCTGCATTCCCTACATTCACTGTGATGGAAATCAAACAGAAAGAGTGGGAAAGTGCTGGACAGCTCTACGGAGAAATATTCCCAATCAGGAGACTATTGCATCACTGATCTCTAAAAATACAAACTAAGCCCTGAATAACCAAAGATGAAAATTACAGGTGTGGTTTGTAAGAAGTCGAGTGGTGAGGGACAGTTGTGCATGTTCTGTCTGTACGTGTCCTTGCAACCTTGTGAGTAGGGCTTTGGCAGAAGCTGTGTAGGGTCCGAAGGCAGGTCTGCTTGTATAACAAGCTCAAGCCTCCAGCTCCCCATATGATAACTGAAACGGTCTAACATTAGCTGATGATCAGGCCAAAGTGAGCAGAGCAACAGTGTATCTGTATGGATGTGTCAGGACATGTTGGCATAGATAAAAGGGAAACATCTTGTTTGTTGAGGAGTAGACAAGCTGGTTGGGGGAGTGGGCACATGCAGTGCAGCTGAGAGCTATAAAGCTACTTATTTAATACAAACTTTGTCCAGAAAAGAAAATGATGATGAGTGATGAGTGTGAGTTGTGAGAATGATGAGTCTTTTTTTTTTACCAAATAAATCTCACTACATCAAGCTATACCTTTTATGTTCAAGACCTGGATATGGTTCTGAAGCACACATGGATTTACCCTTTGATTAATCTTAAATTGGCCTAATAAATTCTGGTTACAGAGTTAAGCTAGACTTAGACTGTAGCATCACAAAAGTAGAAAAAATATAATCTTGGGGCAAACCAGGACATTTATTTAATATTCCCTATCCATTCCTTAATCCTACAACACAGCAATTGGATCCAATTGTTTTACAAAAATATAGGGAGTGAGGGGTTTGTTTGTGTTTGTTACCTCTAAATTGTTTCACTGCATACGAGCCTAGATCTCTCTTTGTTCTGTGTCCTGGTAACCAACTTGTGTATCATTTGGAAAACAACATATCACACATATTTACTGTATGTGCAAACCCTTTAGGCCGTTATCTTAAAACCGCAATAGGTCAAGTCAGTTCTGCATACTGCAGTAGGGTCACAACTCAACTTACTACTAAATTTGACTTTACTCACATAAAGGATATTCTTTGAATATTGACAAAAAATAAAAAAGACCTGCAAATTAAATTAAGGGCACCAATGTTGATTCTAATCTACATCTAACACACTCCCTATTGGTCTAGATAATATGCATAGGATATTCTTTGGTGTAAATTTTACTCCGCAGTCGTGATCACGATTTTAGCTGCTACGATTAAATTAGGGTGATCGCCGGAGATATTAAAATAAATAAAAAGGCTCGGCTGCATTTTAAACCAAGCATGTTCAGAACCAACAGTCAGCCAACCACTAGAGGGCAACGAATAGACAGTAGACTCATGTGAGAGCGAGTAAAAGTGAGTGACAGCAGAGGTTGAAGGTAGATCAGCTGGTAGCTCCCGAAAATATTAGGAAAAACAAATGCATTATTACATGGGTGCCCTTGCCTCCCACAGAGTTACTCACAGGGTACCACAGGCCCGCATTTTAACCCCGGAACACGACCGCACGCCTCACCGTTCTATAGGCACTCCTGTTCGTTTACCGAAACCCGGAAATACTACCGCGCGGATGAACCAACAACAAACGCCACAACGAGTTGCACGTCAAAGCTGCGTGTACATCCAAACAAATTATCGAGTTGCGGAGACATGTTAAGCATAAACAACACTTCCCTTCTTTTCTCAACCCCATCGTTAAAGCGCAAAATACAGACCACTGTAACATTAACTGTGCACCGAGGGACCCCGTATCCATCAACCTCTCAAAGACACACCAGAATAACGGACGTAATAACGTTTTATTTGGCTAAAGATATAAACCCTACATTTACTGTGAGCAGTACAATGAATGTGTTTCTTTGTATGTGCTTTTCGTGCATGATCTTGTTTTTTCACTTGTTTGCACTTTATGATTAGCAAGCCCTTAGTCTTTTGTACATTTTATTTTATTATTGATTAATTATTTTGTATAGTTTCATTTTGAAATGAAAACCAAGTTTACATACTGTTTGTTTCAAATTCAAAATGCAATAAAGTATGTTTTAATTAACAGTAAATAATTGTGATAAATAATCGTGCTTTCAATACTGATTAAAATGTGATTTTTGTTTCTGCCATAATCGTGCAGCCCTACTCCACAGTCACATTTATAAGCTTCTTTCTGAGTTTGTCTGCAAACTGTTCTTTTGTGAAAGCATTCCCTGTGTTGCAAATGAAACGGTCCATATCCCTACCCTTCCAAAATAATTAGAATTTATATTTTGAGAATGTCTTTTGAATTTTTTTTTCCTGGATAAGGTCGAAAACAAGAATTAGATTCGCCAGTTTTACCAGCGTTTATCTCACTGCATATCACAGAAACTATAGGTTAACGAAGTACCTTTAAGACCACTTTATTTCAAAATACAATTTTATACAAGGTATATAAGTAAGAAGTTCTTGCTCAATCTCTTTATACGTTTGGGGGTTTTTGGCCTGGAAAACATTGAAGACCTCTGCTGTACAGTACCGGTGGTTCTCAATTTTCGAGCTTCTTACGTATTTTTTGGTAATGAACGTGCTCAAAAGCTTAATTTTGGTTCATAAACTCAAGACTTGCTTGGGAATTAATTACAGCACGCCAGCGTAAAAATAATTGCTGCGCGCAACACAAGAATGCAGTGTGTCCTGCTCAATCACATCGAGGGAAAAAAGGCATTGCTTATTAACTATTTACACTCCGTCATGTCTTCCAAGTGGCAGTGTGTCAAAAAAAAGAGAGCCATTAGCATGGAAGTGAAAATGAACACCATAGGAATCGCACAAAGCCCTTGTGACCTGCACATGTCAGATACGAATGCATCGGTAGCAACTTCAACTTCAACTTCAACTAGACCCGCGTACTGGCTGAACCGAAATATATTCAACCCTACACTTAAAATCTACGGTTTGGCAACACTATGGGTTTTGCAAGAGAAACGGGTATCTTGAGAAAACCAACGCTATTTGCAAAATGTGCCAAGCTGCTTTCAAATATACAGTAAGCACAACTAATCTAATATATATTTTGAAGCGATGACATGGAATCAGCATGTATTTTGCATATTTGAATCGTGACGCATCATGATCAGGATGTTAATAGTATCCAATCGAATCGCCAAATGTGAATCCAAATGTATATCATATCGGGTCGAGACCAAAAATGCTCCTCCCTACTTGTAACATAACGTATTCGTAACTCAAAGACCACCTACATATGTAGCCTTCTTTTCTTGAGAGCTACAGTCACGATATGATGTGTATATACAATATTCAGTGTCTTGCAAAGGTTTCAACCTCTTGGACGTTTCAGCGTTGTATTAATTTATTGTTTTAATAAATGAAATCATGTTCAATTTAATTTGTCGTTTTTTACGGTAAATTAAAAAAAAAAAAAACCCTCTTCATGTTAAAGTTATGAGACTTTGGCTATGTTCACACGGACTACGTTTCCATGCACTAAATTAGTCTGATTTCTCAAATAGTTTGTTTTTCTGTATTTTCACACCTACGTGTAAAATCCCAGTGTCCATGTGTAACGAGGGCCAGCCAGAGTGGCTGCGTCAGATGTACCTTAGTCAACCTTACTCTTTAATAGCTTCAAATAGTGTACCATCCGCTGGGTTTGCAGCTCGGGTTTTAAGCCTAGTGGCTAGCACACTTTCTTCTTAATTGGAGGTCGTGGGTTCGCGCCCTACTCTGAGCGGTGGCAATATGGAAAAATCATAAACACAATGCAGAGCCGCTACACATGCACACTACACTCTCTAATGCGACTATTAGTCAGACGCCCTGTACCTCCTGTACACTGGGGGGCCCTTATTTCCTTTTAATGTATTGCTTTTCCGGTTGACCTATGACTTCACCCCATATCAAGGCATCTGCAGCTCCATACAAGTCAACAGCCCAGTTTTTGTTAACCCCGCTGTAATATTGGCACAGATTAAAAATATTAAGTCTCTAATGGCTATGCTGATGTTAAATAGCAGACAGCATCAAACAATGATCATAGATTGCGCCACGAACATGACGCTACTACCAACAGCGTATCAGAATCAGAATCAGAATCAGAATCGTTTTATTGCCATTGTTTGAGAACGGGTTCACAAACTAGAAATTTTTCTTGGTGCAATATGTATGGAGCGAATGCAGGTCCGAAGCAAATAAAGACTGGATGAAGAGAGTTTTGAAGGAATTTTTGGACAGAGAATCATGAAAACAAAACTTTTAAATTGTCTCTGAGTTTATCCAAAATGTTCTGTACTTAATGGAAGGAGTTTTAAATTCGGAGGAAAAGACTGTTCGTGCCCCGATACCCCTCCAGAAGGTTAATATTGTTGTGTACAAGCTTGTCAGTTGTGCTGAAGACAGAGTTATCGCTAACCAGTTTGGAGTGCACAAATGCAGCATGAAGAGGTTTGTGTACACTTTATTGTTTTCCTTCAATATACCTGCTTCGTTCTCTTCCATCTCCTTCATATTTTGTTTTGGAGTCTAAATTATTCATTTCCTCCATTTTCAAATCAATCTTTTTTAGCCCATTGATGCACTTCACAAAATGTTTCATGTTTTAATTTGTGATGCAGATAAATGGTATGGTATTTTTTTTTTTTTTTTTTTTGTCATAAAAAAATACAATCATGTGTGCTGCAGACTGTGTTGATCTATATTGATATATAATGTAGAAACCAGAAATATTAATAACAGAAAGAAACAACCCTTTTGTGCAAATGAGTGTAAATGGGGCAGGGAGGTTTTTTGGGTTGGTGCACTAATTGTAAGTGTATCTTTTGTTTTTTATGTTGATTTAATTAAAAAAATAAATAAATAAATAAAATTAAAAAAAAAAAAAAATATATATATATATATATATATATATATATATATATATATATATGTATGTGTGGGAAAAAAAATCACAAGACTATTTCATCTCTACAGGCCTGTTTCATGAGGGGGGGTACCCTCAATCGTCAGGAGATTTTAATGGGAGCATTCGCATACCATGGTTTATATAGGGCACAGAGTGGGTGGATACAGGCTGGCCTAGGGGCGTGGTGATTGGCTCATGTGTTACCTAGGAGGTGTTTCCGTCTATGGCGGCATGTTGTTACAATTTCGCTGCGCTTGTTGAGGGATGACAGGTCTGGACGGTAAATAATAATAAACAACAACCTGCGAAATACCACAGAACTCAGCAAACACATTTGGGACCTCAAAGACAATAATGTTGAATATTCAATAACATGGCAAATTCTTGCATCCAGCACACCTTACAATAGTGGTAATAAAAGATGCAACCTATGCTTGAAAGAGAAACTGTTTATTATTTACCGTCCAGACCTGTCATCCCTCAACAAGCGCAGCGAAATTGTAACAACATGCCGCCATAGACGGAAACACCTCCTAGATAACACATGAGCCAATCACCACGCCCCTAGGCCAGCCTGTATCCACCCACTCTGTGCCCTATATAAACCATGGTATGCGAATGCTCCCATTAAAATCTCCTGACGATTGAGGGTACCCCCCCCTCATGAAACAGGCCTGTAGAGATGAAATAGTCTTGTGATTTTTTTTCCCACACATACATATATTGCGCTCTACTACGGTATCGAGCACTATTTTTTGGATAACCTTATTAAGACATATATATATATATATATATATATATATATATATATATATATATATACTTTTTTGTTTTTCTTCTTGTGCGGCCCGGTACCAATCGATCCACGGACCGGTACCGGACCGCGGCCTGGTGGTTGGGGACCACTCGTTTACACAACAGGGATGAAGGGACTCCAAAATATAATTCAGCCAGCTGATATTCATCAACACATCTATACAGTACAGTAGCACAGAATAGTATAAAATGGTAGTCGCGCAGTAGTTTTTCCATCAGTGACTCAAGTACTCAGAACATCACAGATAGGACAGGAAAAAAGTGGATTAATCTTGGATTTGACCAAACTAACTGGACTGCTTAGCCAAAACGTGCCACTTACACAGGAAACAAAAAAATATTTAACAAAATAACCCAAGATCATTAACATGACTTTACGTGAGTACAAAAAGGGCTTAGCCTTTATTACAGCTACCCCCCTGGAACATTTGCTACCAATTAAAGGCTTTTTTACAGAGTTCAAAGAGTGTAAGAAAGTCTAGTCCTCCCCTTATGGAAGAAGGGCTGGCAGCATCACTAGGTGAGCGACAGGTCGCATGTAAACATGACCTTTTTTGTCCAAATCAGCTGATCTAATACACCCACCATCACTCCTGTGAACTTTGGTGACCCGTCCAATGGGGACACGAAGCTCTGGGCAGTTGAGGGTTCACTAAAATGACAACTGCTCTCTCTAGGAGATTTGGGATTGCACAATGCCACTTTTGCCTCATCTGCCATGTAGGAAGGTATTCTCTGATTAGTCTGGACCAGAGTTGGTCAGCGAGCAACTGGGAATGCCGCCAATGCTTGCACTCAAAATCCCCGTCTCGAAGTTTACAACACGAGGGAGCGATTCATCTGGCCGCCCCATCAGCAGACTATTTGGAGTCGCAGAGTCAGAATCGGCCAGGTCAACTGAGACATAGCCCAACGGTTTGGAGTTGGACTCTATTTCCAAGAGTATGGTGAGCAGCACTTCCTCGTAAGAAGATAGGCTGGGCTCCTATACAAGTGTATAGGGCCGTTATCATGGAACAGATTTCCCTGCCACACTCCACGTCAAAGTTGCCCTGGTCAGACAACAAATCTGCCGGGGTTCCACTTCTGGCTATGAATCTCAACAGAGTCATCAGGAAAGCATCCGTATCCATACTCCTCAGAAGATCCAAATGGACTGCACAGGTCGTCAAAAACCTAAAAACTATTCCAGCGTTTTTGTGACGTCTGGCCATTTTGATCATCATCGGCCCAAAACAGTCTACATTCGTGGAGTAGAAGGCTGGCTTGAATAGTCGCAGGCAAGCAACTGGTAGTTATGCCATTTTAGGAACAGATGGCCGGACTCTTCAGCGTAGGCATTCAGCACAGGTGTGAACAGTATGTTATTCAGAAAGCATTTGTATGTCCTGCTTTACTGTGCAAAGAAAAAACTCTTCCTGAATGCCCTTTATGCCTAAAGCTTTGGCAGCCATTGGTAACAACATTGATCTTTCAGATTCAACGTCTAGGATCACAAAGGTGTTTAGTGTCCGTCCCCCGTAGTGGATGAGAATGGGAACCACCTTTAAAGGTGCCATGTGTACAAATTGAATGTCAAGTCATCATTAAATGGCCCTGGTGTGTCAAAAGGCAATAATAAATCATGTTCTTTTCGAATACCTTTATAATTGATAACGCTAGTTCAGCCGGGATATGCTAATTTCAAATTTAGATTTACAGCCCCGAAATATTGTTATTGTTTTCATTTCAATGCCTCGCCCTCCACCGTTTGACCAATTAGAAAGTCTGTGAGTGTGTCACATCCAGGTTGCCAGTTACGCACCGCCCTCTTCGTCGAGCTACTGCTACTGGTAAAGTTACTAAACATGTCAGACCTTAGTAGATCTAAAAGGCGTCGGTACCATTCTCAACTTATTCATGACAAAGCCAGGAACAAAACAATGTTTTGTATCGGGGATGCCTTTAAAAGATGGAGACGATTGAAGGCAGAAAATATTTTTTTCATCTGACGCCAAACTTGCTAATTTCCTCCTTGATAGGTAAGTCAGGCATTTACGTTTTCTTATTAATTGTAATAAATGGAAATTGACATTTCGTATGTAAACTATATTGTCCAATACAGTCTATGATCTTGTCTAACAAAGCTAGTATGTTCGTACAACGAATGCTTAGGAGTGAAGCACCATCACTGTTATGATTACCAAGGGAATGTGACGGCTCAGACACCAGAGGGGAGTATGTTCAATAATTTATTATATATATAGTCAATATATATCAGTGACGTGCAGTCACTAGAGGCAGGTGAGGCCCTGCCTCACCTGCCATCATGGAAAGAAAAAAAATGTAAAAAGAAAAAAAATTAATTAAATTGTTATATGTATCCAGTGATTATACTATAAAGTTATTTTCCATTTAACTTCACCAGTTTTAGATTATTTTTATTCAAAATCGCTGAATTTTCACATTTGCCGTTCAAATACTGAGAAGAGACGGTGCGGTGAACAGCAGCCAGTTGAGGCACGTCACTCAGTGCCTCAACATGGATTCCGGACTCGGCTAACTGCTGGCCTGCTATGCAGTGAGACCGTATTGCTATATGAATTATATTATACATTTCCATAGTTTAGTTAGCTGAGGTATATAATGTACAGTGTATTTTGTCAACAACTGTATGTGTGTAACGTATTTCTTGTGCTGAGCGATCATAAAACGGCTGCAAAAGACGCACTGGCTGAGGCTCGCCTCCTGCACCCTCGCCGTAGAATTGTTATATCAACTAAAGCCCACACTTAAACTTTCCACGTGCAAGATTGAATCTATTTAAAAAAGTTATTTCATAAGAAGCCAAAAAGTGCAAAAACAATAATGTTCGTGTTGGAGGAGTTGTGAATGACTGCAGAGCCACAACATTAGGTACACCTGCAGACTGCAGGTGTATCTAATTCACAACTCCTCCAATACGAACATTATTGTTTTTGCACTTTTTGGCTTCTTATTAAATAACTTTTGTAGCCTATTTTCATGGGCTTTCCTCTTTGTGATGTTAAGTTCCTGTTATGCGCTGTTATACAGTATATGCCTTGAGCTCTTATTTTGAAGGCGCTAAGAGCGGAAGTGATGACACGGAGTGGAGCGGAGGTTTTTGAAAGAAGGTAAATAAAGTGGTCCTCGTGTAAACTGGAGCCTCCGTGTTTGTTATTTTGTAGTTTCATACAGTATAGGCGACATTTATAAACCCTCGGTTACACTTTTTTAAATAGATTCAATCTTGCACGTGGAAAGTTTAAGTGAGGGCTTTAGTTGCGGCATGGACTTCATTTATAAGTAAAGGTAAGACCATAATAATGTTTTTTTTATTAAATATGCTTTTTTGTGTGCTACAGTTTGTATGTGTAAAGTTAAAGTTAAGTTAAAGTACCAATGATTGTCATACACACACTAGGTGTAATGAAATTTGTCGTCTGCATTTGACCCATCCCCTTGTTCACCCCCAGGGAGGTGAGGGGAGCAGTGGGCAGCAGCGGCGCCGCGCCCGGGAATCATTTTTGGTGATTTAACCCCCAATTCCAACCCTTGATGCTGAGTGCCAAGCAGGGAAGAATGCTGGTATGAGCTTTTAAACATAACCTGTTAACTGCTGCCAATCAAATGGTGAATAAGATACTCTTTAGGGTTCATATATGTTTGTAAATCTGACTGTGATGAAGTCAGTGCCTCAACAGCCATGAACCTCACCGCACGTCACTGATATATATATATATATATATATATATATATATATATATATATATATATATATATATAATAATAATAAACAATACAACTAACCTATAGAATGGAGTGTGTGACCAAAATACAAGAGTGTGTGGTGTAAGACTGTGTGTGTAGATATCTGAAGTGTGTTACCTAGTGTTGTTGAGAAAGCAGTCAAGTCCAAAGAGGGCAAGGCAAAAGGGGTCCAAGATCCGCGAGGGGTCCGTGGGGCAGAGAAAGATGTCAGTGTACAGGGACGAGCAAGGAGTCGGGAAACGAGGGAGGCAGTCGAGATCCAGGGCAACGGAAGGGAAACAGGTATCTAAAGGGTAAACTAAGTTCCCGCCAGGATCCCTGGGTCCACTGGTCCTTTAAGCAGCTCACCCTCATCAATTCCAGGTGTGTAGATTGCCAATCGTCTGCAGGCTTGTAGCTGCGTGGGCGTGCTGCTCTCAGCGCGAGAAGGGGAGTGTCCAAGCGCGCTGTCAGCGGAGAGAGAGCGTATGTGGGCGTGGCCCGCGGTGCGCTCGTCAGGACTCACAGATGAGGACGCATTGGAATGTGCCCTGGCCATGACAATCACACTAGTGTAATGCTTACTTAGCATGCTAGCCTGGTCAATGACACATCGACATATAGGACAACAGGGGAAATATATGCCCATTAACCTGTATGTCGATATGTATTCCAACTGACAGAGCAACATATATTTTCGACAAATAAAACCTATGTGGACATGGGTAGTGTCAGTGCCTATTTCGTTCTCAATATGCTAATACACTGAGGAAATGCGGTTTCTGGTACTGTATGTGCATCAGGCACATATGGGGTGGTATTTGCTTGGCACAATATAATGCACTACATGTAATGATTTTCTTTTTGTGTATTGACATGGTAGTAGACTATATTATTTATGCGTAACGTGATTTTTGCGTAACGTGTGTTGGCTCATAGAATTGCACTCTGCACTGAAAGATGGTGATGTGCGTACATGGAAGAGAATGCAGTGTGTCAGGTTGGATGCAACATGGAGTTATGCTGAACGAAATGTGGCGGTAATTTTACTGTTGGCCTTGGCTTGCCATCAAAGTAGGCCTGTGCGATATATAATGTATTATATATTCCATCCATCCATTTTCTACCGCTTAATTCCTTCGGGGTCTCAGGGGGCGCTGGAGCCTATCTCAGCTACAATCGGGCGGAAGGCGGGGTACACCCTGGACAAGTCGCCACCTCATCACAGGGCCAACACAGATAGACATTATATAATTATTTTAATTGTGGTCCGTGCGGTCAAACTAGACATTTTAGCAGGGTAAAGCCAACAATCTGTCCCGACTCCCGACAAAAATATTGCTACGTAACTTTACAAATACATTTGGCTAATCGACATCAGTAAAATGTGGCATAATTACTTAGTAAACAGTCTTGCAAGAAGCATAAACAAGAGAAACCTACAGCGTAGGACTCGTTGATTGCCATTTGAAGTTCCTTGGAGTAGGAGTAGGATTCGGCTGCGTATCTGGCAACCTCAGTCATGGAGAGTGGGAGGGGACTACATAATTTTGACCGTGATTGCAGTACCATTTCTGGCCACATTACTACATATGGCACCTTTAACATTACTCTGTTCCTTGCACCTGGTGGATCTAGGTAGAGAGAGCAGGAGATGGAGCTAACTAGACAGCTTTCTTGTTTTACAGTCACTCTGTCATTGGGTCTCTCTGACTTACTGTTTATCTCACTCATGGAGGGTTAGGAGATGTTTACCCTACTACATGGCTTCTTCAATGTGCATTGGGTAACTAAATATGCACATGCACAGCACCAGCAGTGTTTGTTGACATGTATCAACTCTTTGAAAGCCTTATTTCTTCTAACATAATGTGGTCTACAAGTATCTGACAGCGAAACAATTCAGTGGCATTGGCTGGAAGCAGGTTGTAAGGTAGGTCTTTATTGTCATTGCACAAGTACAATGGAACTTTGTTTTCAGCACAAACCCGTTCAAGATTAGACAAACAAACAGTGTATAGGGTTACAGAACAGGAACGCTGATGGGTCGCCACAAGGCGCCCCGTAAAAGATGGGAAAAAGGTCAACGCTGGGGAAGGACGAGTGGGAAAAAAATCTCTCCATAGCAAAGCACATATACATATTACAACGTACATCTTGAGATATCTAGCAACAGAAGGGAGGGAGTGGGGGGCCATATTGACAGGCTGCAGCTCTCAGGCGCTGCCCATCCGTCCATCATCCCTATAGGATTTGCGTCAAGGGCGTTGGATTGGGGGTGGGGTATGTGTGGGTGGCATATATTTTTTGTGGAGTGCCAGGGAGAAAGGTTCTCTAAAGCTATGCGTAGCCTTGCAAACTGACTGGGATCTGGAATAATGAATTTAGGAATGATGGGGTTAGGACCTCTTTAGATTGGCTCAGATAAAGGTGGTATTCTCCAACTAGGAAGAGGAATGTAAGGCACTGTCCCCCCGGCAGCAGAGCACTGTTGAACTGGTTGGGGTGCCAAGTGCCTTGTCTCTGTATTCACTGGAGTTGTGAATTGACATGGAGGAGGTGGAGGAGGCCATAAGGGAGAATTAACAGAGTTGTTAGGAGGAGGAGAGTAGAGGGACTGTTTGTTGACCCCTTCCAACTTGAAGAACTGTATACTACTTTGCAGGTCTGGCTCGGGATCATGCCATGGTGGAAGAGGCCAGTCGTTTTCCTCCTGAGGTTCTGTTTTGAGGGGTGTCTAATAAGATCTCCAACACCTGGTGGTTTCTCCGCCTTTGAGCTGGACTGCTAGTTTGGGCAATTTTTGTTTCAAGGAGCGGGCAATGTCTATTTGTGCCTTAATCTCGGTGCAGGCTTCATTCAATTCATTTACGCCTGACTGGATTCACTGTCGTGATTGATGCAACTTTGTATTCTCCTCCTGTATTGTTTGGATCTTTTGGGAGGTAGGGTAGTTGTGGTAAAGGCTGCGAGTCGGCTCTGATTGTGGGGGAGGATGCTGAACAGACCTGGCAGTGTCACAGCTCTGTATAACACAGTTTGAGAGGAACCCAAGGATGCAGACAAAAGGTGAGGTGAACAGTTTTTTACTGAAGTTGCGTACTCACAAAAAGGCGCTCCTCACTGGAGGGAACAAAAGGCGACGGTGCAAAAAGGAGAACTCAAAATGGGCATCGTGGAGAAAACAAAAACTAATATATAAAAATAGAACAAACTTGGGTCGGAGTTGCAAGACGTGCTACCGCCGACGTAGACACCAAGCTGGATGGCACCGGGAGTGGCCAGGATGACAAGCTGCAAGAAACAAGAAGCATGGAAGCCATCAGAAGTGGAGAGCCGAGGAGTGGAATCACCAAGTGCCATCCAGCTGCCAAGGTGCTGCTTAAATAGCATCAGGGTAAATTGGGAGCAGCTGTGCACGTCTCACAACTCCGCCCACAATGGGAACACAGGAACTCTAAGGGGAAGGAGAAATGAAGTTAAGGTCAACAAGGTCAACTGCACCAACAAAGGAAAACTGAATACAGACCACAAGGTGGCAGCAGGTGGTGACAGGCAGGCCCAAACGCATAGTGAGGGTCTGCTCGGAACGTCTGGCAGAGTCTCATATCACAGAAAGTTTTAATTCCCATCTCTGGAAGAACTTTGAACATGTTAGGAGGGAGGTACTGGACATTGAGTCCCAGTGGAGTTGTGGGCGCAAGGTAGTCTGTGCCTGCCGTGGCGGTAATCCCAGAATCCGCTGATGTCCACCAGCGGTGACGGATACCGTCATGTTGAAGAAGAAGTCGCATCGCTGCCAAAGAGGCAGCAGACAGGTACCGATAGGCCAAGCGGTGTGTGGCTTTGGCGGTTGTAGAGGCAAAAATTCGGACATGGGAGGAGTTTGGAAAAGCCAATGAGAACAATTTTCAGACAGCTTCGAAGCGATTCCAGACCACCATCCGGCGCCTCAGGAGGGGGAACTGTTAACACTGTGTATGGTGCTGCTGACTTTGACTGGGGATGAAGTGGATTGGTGGAAGGAATACTTTGAAGACCTCCTCAATCCCACCTACACATCTTCCAATGAGGAAACCGTGCCTGGGGACTCTGTGGTGGACTCTCCTATTTCTGGGGCTGAGGTTAAAATTAAAGTACCAATGATTGTCACACACACACTAGGTGTGCAAAATTTTCCGAAGTAGTTCAAAAGCTTCTCGGTGGCTGGGCCCCGGGGGTGGATGAGATCCACCCGGAGTTCTTTGAGGCTCTGGATGCTGTGTGGCTGTTGTGGTTTACAAGACTCTGCAGCATT
Source organism: Nerophis lumbriciformis (assembly GCF_033978685.3). Classification (NCBI taxonomy): domain Eukaryota; kingdom Metazoa; phylum Chordata; class Actinopteri; order Syngnathiformes; family Syngnathidae; genus Nerophis; species Nerophis lumbriciformis. The sequence goes on along the minus strand of NC_084548.2, from coordinate 43,409,291 downwards.
GCATGGGCATTGGTGGCGATGCTTCTGGATTGCAGAACGAGAGGTTGTGTTCCAACTATAGTGGGATCACACTCTAAGGCATGGGTGTCAAACTCTGGCCCGCGGGCCAAAATTGGCCCGCCGTGTAATTTCACTTGGCCCTTGAGGCGATATCAAATTAACACTAGAACTTATATACAGCGGCAGTGCCGCGGTAACACCGCATTCACCGCTAATTCTCATACTTGCCAACCCTCCCGGGAGACTCCCAAATTTCAGTGCACCTCGCCAAAAATCGTCACGTCCGCTTTTCATCCAGTCCAACGAGTGCTGGCCAAGTCACATAATATGTGCGGCTTTTGCACGCACACACAAGTGAATGCAACGCATACTTCATCAACAGCGATACAGGTTACACTAAGGGGGGCCGTATAAACAACTTTAACACTGTTAGAAATATACGCCACACTGTGAACCCACACCATACAAGAATGACAAACACATTTCGGGAGAACATCCGCACCGTAACACAACATAAACACAACAGAACAAATACCCAGAATCCTTTGAAGCACTAACTTTTCCGGGACGCTACAGGGTTTGTGTGGGGGGGGAGGGGGGGGGGGGGGAGTACAAGCGGCTGAAGTGAGTTTCCTCCGTCGGGTGGTAGGGCTCTCCCTTAGAGATTATTTGATTAATTGATTTATATTTTTAATTTTAATTGACAATAAGGTGTAAAAATATGTTATGACTGACATAAAAATTGTTTTGTGAAAATTCTTGTCAAAAAAGCTAAGAACATGATTTCATTTATTATAGCAATAAAAGGCTGAGCAAGGCACTGTTCATGTACGGTATAAGCTATTATTCAACTCTTGATGCCCTGCATCTACTCGGAGGATCACAACCTTGTCATGGTCAAGGAGCTTTCGTGTCTCAGTGATCCCAAGAGCAATGCTGGTGGGAGCTTCGGCTCCTTTAAGAGTTACCCAAACCAGACAGGTCAAGGGTGAGAGTCCAGACAAAGAGTGATCCACTGGCCCTCCAGGTTGGGGGTTGGGCACAGGATTAACAACCCTGTCGTGTGAAAAGCAAATATGTTACGGAAACAGCAACGAATATAACCGAAACTTTCTGGCGTGATGGCTTCCAAAGTTGTCAGTAGATGCATCTATGAATGGCAGCGGTGAAAGCCATAAAAGGAAGGAAAGGAAGCCATGGCAGGAAATCGGAAGTCCTAAATAACAAATGTAAAACTAAGATTGTTTTTTGGAATGTGAGTACAATGTATGAAACTGGGAAGCTAGCACAAGTTACATCAGAAATGAGGCATTATCAGATTGATATTCTTGGAATAAGCAAATGTTGATGGACAGGATCCGGAAAGAACCTACACTACGAGGAAGTTGCAATCATATTGAGTAAAGGAGTTGAAAAAAGCTTAATGGAATGGAAACCTATCAACAATAGGCTGATCAAAATTAGGCTGAAAAGAAAACAAATAAACACCAACATTCTCCAATGTTACACTCCAACAAATGACAGTGATGATCTACATAAAGATGACATCTACGATCAGGTACAAGCTGAACTAAATGACATTCCAGGACATGACATAAAAATTGTAATGAGAGACTTAAATGCAAAAGCAGGAAACAACAAAACAAACAGAGGGAGAGTAATGGGAAAACGTGGCTGTGGAACCATGAGAGGTAATGGTGAAAGGCTGAGTGATCTTTGTGCTGCCAATGATTTGGTCATCAGAATCAGAATCAGAATCAGAATCAGCTTTATTGTCATTACGCAAGGTAACGAGATTGAGGCCATTCCATACAGTGCGATGTGTGCATGCTAGAAATAGGAGGGACACTCTTCCCATAACCACAACATGATAAACGATACCTGGGCGGTCACTCCTTGACGTCAAAGTGATGAGGGAGGCTAATGACAGCAGTGACCACCAGCTAGTTGTAGTGAAGATAAGTCAGGAGTTAGACAGGGATGTATCATGTCTGCGTTTCTCTTCATAATCACCATTGACTGGGTCATGATGCGAACGACTGAAGATCACCCGAGAGGTATCAGATGGTCAATTTTCTCCAGCTTGGAAGACCTCGATTTTGTAGATGATCTTGCATTAATTTCACATACACACCAGCACATGCAAGCAAAGACGCCACACCTGTGTGAGTTTGCACAACAAGTTGGCCTGAAAATCATTGAAGGCAAAACAGAAGTAATGACTTTAAATAACCCAAACCCATTGGCAGTACAAGTAAATGGAAAATATGTCTCTACAGAGGAATTCAAGAACCTTTGCAGCAATGTCAGATGTGATGGGGGAGCAGAAAATGACATTAGAAACCGCCAAAACATAGCCAACATGTCCTTCAGAATGTTGAATAATGTATGAAGATCACAACTGTAAAGTACAAAAATAAAGATGAGACTATACCAGAGCTGTGTCCTTTACCCCTTGCTATATGGATTGGAGTGCTGGAGAATGACAGAGAAAGACCTCAATAAACTCTCAGTCTTCCATACAAAGAGCCTCAGAAAGATCCTTCAAATTTTCTGGCCACGCAAAATCACAAATGAAGAACTACTCACCCAATGCAAACAAGAGGACATGGGAACCATTGTCCTGAGAAGATGATGGAAATGGATTGGACATGTTCTCAGAATGGATGATCTGAATATCACTTGTGTAGCTCTTCACCGGACACCTGAAGGGAGCAGAAAGCGGGGACGACCCAAGAACACCTGGCGCAGAACAGTAGAGAGAGAATTGAAGGACCTAAATCACACATGAGATACTATACAGAAACTGGCCCAGGACCGACAGAAGTGTAGGACATTCATTGCTGTGCTACATGCCAATGGAGGCATAAAGGGCAGTAAGTAAGTAAGATGCCCTGCACACAAACAGTGAAACATTTGGCAATACCACACTCAACGGAGCTGTAAAAAGATTTGAACGAGCCAAACAGCAGAACATGACCGAATTTATCATTCTAAGATTGGGAGAGTTTATAATAAGGCTTGGGAGGGGGAAATCGATGAGTGGATCATCATCTTGCCAGAACACAAACACATCCAGTGGACAGAGGTGATGAATAAGAGCAAGACGACTCTGAGAACAGATAGGAGTTACAGCTCTTTAATTTCTTCCCTGGCCATACAGAGCAGAGCAGAGCACAGCTAAATATACGTGCTTTAATAGGAACAGATTCAGTACCGTATATGCATAACAATCCTGCTTATAACGGCACAAACTGAGACCTGGTGCTATCATCTCAGCTGCATTCGGGCGGAAGGCGGAGTACATCCTGGACAAGTCGCCACCTCATCACAGGGCTAACACAGATAGACAGACAACATTCACACTCACATTCACACACAAGGGCCAATATATGTATATGTATAAATATATATATGCATATAAACACACGCACACACAGGACATATACACATGTATACCGTATTTTCCGGGCTATAAAGCGCACTAGTATTTAAGCCTCATGCACCAAATTTTAGAACAAATGAATATGTTTACATATATTAGATGGATTCTTAATAGGACTAGTTGTTAAAGATCCCTAAATATTCAGCACAACAATTAAATGGGGTTGGAGATGTCCTCTTGGGTGGGGTGGAGTTTGGCAATAATCATGTGGTGCCACCAGTACAACACATCTTCAGTTGTGTTCCCTGACGTCATTGGGCGTTTCGGCCATTTATCACAAGACACCCTCTGCCGAGGTTGGCCCACCACAGGCTGATCAGACCTGGGTGTGTGTCGCATGGTGGCACCACGTGGTTATTTGGCAGCCCATGCTGCATCCCTGCGCTTCAGCCACAGCCAGTGACTGCTCCGTTCTGCTGCGGTGGCAAGTTCTTTAATAGCCTTGCGTTGGGCCTGTCCTCTGATTCCTACTTCTTTCAGGTATATTGGTAAAAATATTTCGTAAATGTTTATTTAGATACAATACCTTAATTGTTTCCAAACGGTGCCTGTAACACGGCAGAGGCTTTTTGGTGAATTTAAAAAACTGAAGCAATACACAAAGAATGCTATCATAAGTTAATATACTAACACACACACTTGTACCGGTAAATGTGTTAGCATATTTGCTAATGCTAACGACGTTAACCTGATTGCATTTCAATAAGACGTAGAAATATGCATGAAAACACTCCTACAGACATCACAAATGGGACAATTTAGTAGGTATGAATTGTTATATATATATATATATATATATTATATATACAGTGGGGCAAAAAAGTATTTAGTCAGCCACCGAATGTG